>NW_026891381.1:295135-530135 GCF_015708825.2 Lethenteron reissneri
TTACCCGTACCCGTATCCGGCCGCACCAGGGTCGCAAACGGGTACCCGTTCCCTACCTGATACCCGGCTACCCGTACCCGGCCGGGTATCGGGTAGGGTACGGGTATTGGGTACCCGATTGCGACCTCTGGGATGAAGCCATGTTGCAGGCGCAGGTGGGTTGATTCTAGGAACTTGAATTGTAGGAAGAGACAAGACGTTGGGAAATGAGTGACAAACGGTGACTCACCAGTGACTCACGGCCTGCCCGTAACCGGCCGCACCAGGGTCGCAAACGGGTACTCGTACCCGGCTGGGTACGGGTACCCGGCTGGGTACGGGTAGCCGGGTACGGGTAGGGTACGGGTATCGGGTACCCGGTTGCGACCTCTGATGATCGGCAACGGCGGAAGCCTCAATTTTTCCGTGTTTCAGATCTGACTTGTGCTCGCGGACACGATCAGAGACATGACGTTTCGTTTCTCCAATGTAACAATCACCACCGATGGAACTCAGTTTATGATTCAACACAGATGCAACTCAGTTTATGGAAACGTCGTTTTTTATTATTGTATTTCTATTATTATTTCAATTATATTTGTATTATTTATTTTCTACCTATGTGACTTTACCGAAAAGCTAAGAGAATGAATCCTTGCAGTCACGAAAGCTTCAAATCTAGAATTGATGTTTTCTATTTTTTATGACAGAATAGAGTGTTGTCATCAGTATGACACAAGCATACCAACGTTGCAGTCGATACCACATTGGGAAGTGGGTTAAAATTGAGTTACAAGATTTGAGGACACAACAACGACAACAACAACAGACAGAGTGAGTTAAAAGAAAGCGTGTCAAATTGGAATCATCGAGAGTATTCTATATGATTAAAGCACTCTACCTTATAGCATTTAGCGTTATAGACC
This sequence comes from Lethenteron reissneri, assembly GCF_015708825.2. Lineage (NCBI taxonomy): Eukaryota > Metazoa > Chordata > Hyperoartia > Petromyzontiformes > Petromyzontidae > Lethenteron > Lethenteron reissneri. Next base: position 296,041 of record NW_026891381.1, read on the forward strand.
TTGTTCATGTGTAGTAGTACCCCAGTAATTACCCTGTAATCGGGTAATTGTGTATGGGGTAAGGGTAAAAGGTAGGGTAAAGGGAGGCTCGTTGCTTTTTAAATCCTTTATATTAAGTTCACTTGCTTGCTTGCGCGCTTACGACCGTGCAAATCTTTCGCTCGTTTTTTTAACCCACTTCCCGTGATCCAATCGAGCTGACATTTTGCACACAGACTCGTTGTGCGTGACAATTAATGTTCGTGAAAAAAAAATGTCAAAAATGTTCCACTTTTTAGGAATTTTTTTTTTCATATTTAATTTAAAAGACCAATGTGATAAAAATGAAACTCTTACTCAAGAAAAACAGAAATGAATAATAGAATAAAACCGATGCCACGCATATAAAGGATTTATAGTGAAAAACTTTGTTTTTACGGGTTAATTTTTTACTGTTTAACTTTTACCTTACCCGCTGAAGGGTAAAACGTAGGGTAGAGTGATTGTATCGTGGTAAGGTAAAAGGTAGGGTAAAGGTAGGCTCGTTGTTTTTACCTTTTAACTTTTACCTTACCTTGCAGAGGCCTAGGTGCCACTAAGAGGTGGGGCCTTACCATCAGCCCCACCAAAACTCAGCACCTGCCTGGGTATTTTGTACCACCGGACACTCCACCCCCACAAGTCTCAATCGGTGATGGGGCAGTTGTGGAGAGAGTGGAGAGTTTCCCATACCTGGGCAGTGTGCTCATGACCGGCTACGGTTTGGCAGCAGAGGTCTCACTCCGAATCAGTCGAGCGGCATTATCTTTTCATCGGTTGCGTAACGCTGTGTGGAAGCTACCTGGTCTGTCGCTCCGCACGAAGCTTCGGGTCTTCTCGGCCACGGTCATTCCCTCCCTTCTCTACGCTTGCGAAACGTGGACCCCCCTAATGGAGCATCTTTGCCGGTTGTAAACATTGAGGCTGGCCTGCCTACGATCTATCCTGGGTTTAACCTGCAGGCTGGATTGTGTGAGGAGCTCACAAATCCTCGAAAGATCTGGGCAAAGTCCCATCGGTGAGCTCCTCCGGCAGGCAAGGCTGCGTAGGATGGGTCATGTAGCCCGCATGGCTAGTCACGTGGCCATGGTGAACACAGTGACATGGTGAACACAGTGGCATGGTGAACACGTGACGTGGTGGTGAACACAGTGACGTGGTGGTGAACACAGTGACGTGGTGGTGAACACGTGACGTGGTGGTGGACACGTGACGTGGTGGTGGACACGTGACGTGGTGGTGGACACGTGACGTGGTGGTGAACACGTGACGTGGTGGTGAACACGTGACGTGGAGGTGAACACGTGACGTGGTGGTGAACACGAGGTGGAGGTCACCTGACTGGAGGCTGCTCGTGGCTCTCGGAGCGAAGTCAAAACTCAGCACGAGAAGCAGCAGAGAGACCACCATGACGCCCTGCGACTGTGTCACTGTGTGTGTCTGTGTGTGTCACTGTGCGTGTCTGTGTGTGTCACTGTGTGTGTCTGTGTGTGTGTCACTGTGAGTGTGACTGTGTCACTGTGTGTGTCTGTGTGTGTCACTGTGTGTGTGTGTGTTTGTCTCTGTTGTCTGAGTGGTTGTGACGATGATAGTGGTGGTGGTGGTAGTGGTGTTGATAGTGGTGGCGACAGTGGTGGTGATGGAAGTGGTGGTGATGATAGTGGTAGTGATAGTGGTAGTGCTGGTGGTGATGGTAGTAGTGGTGATGACAGTGGTAGTGGTGGTGGAAGTGGTGGTAGTGGTGGTGATGATAGTGGTGGTGGTGGTGATGATAGTGGTGGTGATGATAGTGGTGGTGGTAGTGGTGGTAGTGGTGGTGGTAGTGGTGGTGATGATAGTGGTGGTGGTGACAGTGGTGGTGGTGGTGACAGTGGTGGTGGTAGTGGTGGTGGTAGTGGTGGTGATGATAGTGGTGGTGACAGTGGTGGTGGTGGTGACAGTGGTGGTGGTGGTGGTGGTAGTGGTGGTGATGACAGTGGTGGCGACAGTGGTGGTGGTGGTGGTGACGATGCTGCCTCTGCTTGATGATAATGAGGCCCTGGCTTCTTGAGACGAATTCCGTCACCCCCCACAACCCCCCCCACCTCCCGTACCCCCACACCCCTCACCCCTCCCACCCCCCACACCCCCCTACCCCCCTACACCCCTCACACCCCACACCCCCCCACACCCCCGTACCCCCCCACACCCCCCACCCCCCCCACAACCCCGTAACCCCCCATCATCCTCCATGCCAACGCTGGTGCAGGGCACAGCAATGCTGACGCACACGCCAGAGACAAAGACGCAGATCGCCCGCCCACCCACCAACATCCACCACCCACAACACCCACCACCCACCCACCATCACCACCGACCACCACCCACCACCCACCACCTACCACCCACCACCACCCACAACACCCACCACCACCCACAACACCCACCACCACCCACAACACCCACCACCCACCCACCACCACCACCCACCCACCAACATCCACCACCCACCCACCACCACCACCCACCCACCAACATCCACAACACCCACCCACCACCCACAACACCCACCCACCACCACCCACCCCACCCACCCACCACCCACCCCACCCACCCACACCCACCCCCCACCCACACCCACCACCCACCCACCACCACCCACTCCACCCACCACCACCCACCCCACCCACCACCCACCACCCACCCACCACCACCCACCCCACCCACCACCCACCCCACCCACCCACCACCACCACCCACCCACCACCACCACCCACCACCCACCACCACCCACCCACCACCACCCACCCCACCACCACCCACCCCACCCACCCCACCCACCACCACCCACCCTACCCACCACCACCATCCTTGCCCTAATAGCCTGTTAAGGCTATACGGGGGAGCTTTGTCTTTGTATGGTGTGTGTGTGAGGCCGTTAAGGGTTATATAGTTGCTTGTATTCTATAGGAGACGTTTCGGACAATGGGCCGTCTTTATAGCACGCGCACTCACACACCCACTCACTCACATTCACACACACATTCACCCACCCACCCACTCACCCACCCATCCACCAATTCACCCACCCACTCACCGACTCACGCACCCACCCACCCACCCGCTCACTCACCCACTCACTCACCCACCCACCCATTCACTCACACACCCACCAATTGACCCACCACTCACCCAATCACTCACCCACTCACCCATTCACTCACCCACCCACTCACCCCCACACCCACCCATTCATCCACCCACTCACCCACCCACCCACTGACCCACCCACTCACCTATCACTCCATCTCTTCTCCAGCCCGTGCCAATCACCCACCCACTCACCCACCCACTCACCCATTCACTCACTCACCCACCCACCCACTCACCCACCCACTGACCCACCCACTCACCCACCCACTTACCCACCCACTCACCTATCACTCCATCTCTTCTCCAGCCCGTGCCAATCACCCACCACTCGCTCACCAACTCACTCACCCACCCACCCATCACTCCATCACTTCTCCAGCCAGTGCCAATCACCCACTCACCCACCCACTCACCCACCCACTCACCCACCCACTGACCCACCCACTCACCCATCACTCCATCACTTCTCCAGCCCGTGCCGTGTCTGTTTAGCGCCCTCTATGCGGCCAAACAGAAGCTGGAGGGGCATGCCGTGGCTGGGCATGCCGTGGCTGCGTGGCCCAGCCAAGGCAATCACCGATGGGACTGTGTCCAGATCTTTCAAGGAAGGATCCGTGAGCCCCTCACACTGTAATGCGGTCTGTGTGTGTCTCTGTGTGTGTGAGTGTGTCACACAGACACACTCACACACACAGACACTCACACACACAGACACTCATACACAGACACACACACAGACACTCACACACAGACCCACACACACAGACACACTCACACACAGACACTCACACACACAGACACTCACACACAGACACACTCACACACAGACACACACACAGACACTCACACACAGACACACACACAGACAGACACACACACACAGACACACTCACACACAGACACACAGACACACTCACACACAGACACACACACACAGACACACACACACACAGACACTCACACACACAGACACACTCACACACACAGACAACAACAACAAAAACCGCCATTCGCCAGGAGAGGCTTGCGGAGCCCCAATGCGGTTTCAGGAAAGGGCGGTCCTGCACAGATGCCATATTTTCTGTCCGTCTGCTACAGCAGAGGTGTAGGGAATTCCAACAAGACCTACATCTCTGCTTTATTGACCTGGTCAAGGCCTATGATACCATCAGTAGGCCTGGCCTCTGGGTTGTTCTTCGTGCTTTCGGAGTCCATGACCCTCTGCTCACGATCATTAAGGACCTTCATGATGGTGAGCGGGCCCCGGTAAAACTACGTGGCTGGGAGTCGGAGCCATTCCCTGTTCACCTTGGGGTGCGACAGGGATGTCCTCTGGCTCCCACATTATTTAACATCTATTTCGACCACGTCGTTAGTGAAGCCTTCAGTACCGGAGGAATTTCTATCTGGTACAGGTACAATGGGAGGCTGATCGATGCCCGGGTGCGGTCAAGGGATGGCTCCCTATTGCTCAACCATGTTGGAGGCGCTGCTGCTGAACCTGGAGCTTGCCACTAAGAGGTGGGGCCTTACCATCAGCCCCACCAAAACTAAGCACCTGCCTGGGTATTTTGTACCATCGGACACTCCACCCCCACAACTCCCAATTGGTGATGGGGCAGTAGTGGAGAGAGTGGAGAGTTTCCCATACCTGGGCAGTGTGCTCATGACCGGCTCCGGTTTAACAGCAGAGGTCTCACTCCGAATCAGTCGAGCGGCGATATATTTTCATCGGTTGCGTAACGCTGTGTGGAAGCTACCTGGTCTTGTGCTTGTTAGTGTTTGACTTGCATCCCACTGGGATGTTTGCACAGAGCGTTGGTGTGCGGTGCTTTGTCTGCAATATTTTGCTGTTTTTTCTTGGATTTTCTGTTTGCACTTAGTCACATAGTCACCTTTAGACGTTTTCTTGTTCATGTTTTTGTTTGTTGCGGTTGCACCCGATTCAGGAGCCGAATGGCACACAGGGCTGTACCAAATAAATGAACCTGGAAACTGAAAAAAAACTCATGAATGTGAGCACGAGGACGCCTCTCGCCCCCTTCATTCTCAGCATCTCTCCGTTACTATCAGAGACCGCTAGTGGCCGCTAGAGGCCGCTAGTGACCGCTAGAGGCCGCTAGTGGCCGCTAGAGGCCGCTAGAGGCCTCTGGAGACGAGGAATGTTGGAGAGAGGGAGGGGAGAGGGAGGGGAGAGGGAGGGGAGAGGGAGGGGAGAGGGAGGGAGAGGAGGGGAGAGGGAGGGGAGAGGGAGGGAGGGGCGAGAGAGGAGGGAGAGGGAGGGGAGAGGGAGGGGAGAGGGAGGGGAGAGGAGGGGAGAGGGAGGGGAGAGGGAGGGGAGGGAGGGGAAGAGGGAGGGGAGAGGGAGGGGAGAGGGAGGGGAGAGGGAAGGGGAAGAGGGAGGGGAGTAGGGGATTGGGAGAGGGAGGGGAGAGGGAGGGGAGAGGGAGGGAGAGGGAGGGAGGGAATCTCGAGTTTGAGAGCATCTCCATAACGAGAAGAGCGAGTCTCGGAGCGGGCGGAGTTAGCGAAGACGTCACCACAGAACCCCCCCTTTGTCTCTCCCTGGGCACTCACCACAGAGAGAGGAGGGAGACAGGCGGAGGCAGAGACACGGGGAGAGAGACAGAGACAGGGGAGACACGGGGGGAGGACACGGGAGAGATGAGACCACGGGGACCAGAGACACGGAGAGAGAGAACGGGAGAGAGAGACACGGGGAGAGAGACACGGGGAGAGAGACACGGGGAGAGAGACACGGGAGAGAGAGACACGGGGAGAGAGAGACACGGGGAGAGAGAGACACGGGGAGAGAGAGACACGGGGAGAGAGAGACACGGGAGAGAGAGACACGGGGCGAGAGACACGGGGAGAGAGAGACACGGGGAGAGAGACACGGGGAGAGAGAGACACGGGGAGAGAGAGAACACGGGGAGAGAGAGACACGGGGAGAGAGAGACACGGGGAGAGAGACACGGAGAGAGAGACACGGGGAGAGAGACACGGTGAGAGAGAGACACGGAGAGAGAGAGAGACACGGGGAGAGAGAGACACGGGGAGAGGGAGACACGGGGAGAGAGACACGGGGAGAGAGAGACACGGGGAGTGAGGACCGAGTGAGACACGGGGGAGAGAGACAGAGAGAGAGACACGGGGAGAGACAACGGGAGAGGGAGACACGGGGAGAGGGAGACACGGGGAGAGGGAGACACGGGGAGAGGGAGACACGGGGAGAGGGAGACACGGGGAGAGAGACACGGGGAGAGGGAGACACGGGGAGAGAGACACGGGGAGAGGGAGACACGGGGAGAGAGACACGGGGAGAGGCCTTGCACTCAGCAGAAGACGCCGTGCTTCAGAAACCGGTAAATGCCTCGCTGTGGTGGTGATGGTGGTGATGGTAGTGGTGGTGATGGTGGTGGTGATGGTGCTGGTGATGGTAGTGGTGCTGGTAGTGGTGGTGATGGTAGTGGTGCTGGTAGTGGTGATGGTGGTAGTGGTGATGGTGGTGGTGCTGGTAGTGGTGATGGTAGTGGTGATGGTGGTGGTGCTGGTAGTGGTGGTGGTGATGGTGCTGGTAGTGGTGGTGGTGATGGTGCTGATGGTGGTGGTGCTGGTAGTGGTGGTGGTGGTAGTGGTGGTGGTGATGGTGGTGGTGATGGTGCTGGTAGTGGTGATGGTGCTGGTAGTGGTGGTGGTGATGGTGCTGATGGTGGTGGTGCTGGTGATGGTGGTGGTGGTGCTGGTAGTGGTGGTGGTGCTGGTAGTGGTGATGGTGGTGTTGGTAGTGGTGCTGGTGGTGGTGGTGGTGCTGATGGTGGTGGTGCTGATGGTGGTGGTGCTGGTGGTGGTGGTGCTGATGGTGGTGGTGCTGATGGTGGTGGTGGTGCTGGTAGTGATGGTGGTGCTGATGGTGATGGTAGTGATGGTGGTGGTGATGGTAGTGGTGGTGATGGTAGTGGTGGTGGTGGTAGTGGTGATGGTAGTAGTGGTGGTGGTGGTAGTGGTGGTGGTGATGGTAGTGCTAGTGATGGTAGTGATAGTGATGGTGGTGATAGTGGTGGTTCTGGTGGTGATGGTAGTGCTAGTGATGGTAGTGATAGTGATGGTGGTGATGGTAGTGATGGTGAGTATGTACTGTGTGCTGATGGTGATGTGAGTGGGGAGCGGTGGTGCAGCGGTTAGCGCTCCGCTGCGCTACGAACCCGGCGACCCGAGTTCGATTCCTGCTCACGGCCAACACGGCGATTATCTGAACCGGTCCTGGGCCTCCCCTAGGTCGACTCAGTCGCAAATGAGTAACTGGTGCAGCGGTGGTGTAGTAAACATCGCTAGCACTGGGGGAGAGACAAAGGCGGCCGGGCGTGGTGCTGGCCACCCACCCCCTCTGTGTGTAGCCACAGTGCCGGTAGCCTCCATAGGTGCTGCTACTCGCTACTAGCAGCACTTGCCCCTACAGCCTGCTGGAGGCTACACGGGGGATCTTTGTCTGTGTGTAGGTGCTACTGACAGCACTTGCCCCTACAGCCTGCTAGAGGCTACACGGGGAATCTTTGTCTGTGTGTAGGTGCTACTGACAGCACTTGCCCCTACAGCCTGCTAGAGGCTACACGGGGGAGCTTTGTCTGTGGTGCTAGTGTTGGATGGTGAGTGGTGAGTACTGTACTGAACATGGTGATGATGGTGGTGATGGTGATGATGGTGGTGATGATGGTGGTGATTATGGTGATGATGGTGGTGATGATGATGGTGGTGATGGTGGTGATTGTGGTGGTGATGGTGATGATGGTGATGATGGTGGTGATGATGGTGGTGGTGGTGGTGGTGATGGTGCTGATGGTGGTGATGATGGTGGTGATGGTAATGGTGGTGATGGTGCTGATGGTGATGATGGTGATGATGGTGATTATGGTGGTGATGATGGTGGTGTGGCTTTGGTAATGATGGTGATGGTGGTGATTATGGTGGTGATGATGGTGGTGATTATGGTGGTGATTATGGTGATGGTGGTGATGATGATGGTGATGATGGTGGTGGTGATGGTGATGATGGTGATGATGGTGGTGATGGTGATGTTTATGATGTCATTTGGATTACTCTCACATAGCATACACTCGATAAGTATACAAGCCGTCAAGGTTGTACAAATGATACAATGAATAAGCATACAATCAATGCATTGTATTTTCTATATAATGATCTACTGTATCTGTTAAATGGACACTCACATATCATACACTAGTTAAGTATGGATGCCGTCCGTTGCTTAATATGATACTATTGATAAGAATATAGGCGCATTCTATAGGGATGAGTCTGTGGGTCTCTGTGTGGTGAGTCTGTGGGTCTCTGTGTGGTGAGTCTGTGGGTCTCTGTGTGGTGAGTCTGTGTCTCTGTGTGGTGAGTCTGTGGGTCTCTGTGTGGTGAGTCTGTGTGGTGAGTCTGTGGGTCTCTGTGTGGTGAGTCTGTGGGTCTCTGTGTGGTGAGTCTGTGTGGTGAGTCTGTGGGTCTCTGTGTGGTGAGTCTGTGGGTCTCTGTGTGGTGAGTCTGTGGGTCTCTGTGTGGTGAGTCTGTGGGTCTCTGTGTGGTGAGTCTGTGGGTCTCTGTGTGGTGAGTCTGTGGGTCTCTGTGTGGTGAGTCTGTGGGTCTCTGTGTGGTGAGTCTGTGGGTCTTTGTGTGGTGAGTCTGTGGGTCTCTGTGTGGTGAGTCTGTGGGTCTCTGTGTGGTGAGTCTGTGGGTCTCTGTGTGGTGAGTCTGTGGGTCTCTGTGTGGTGAGTCTGTGGGTCTCTGTGTGGTGAGTCTGTGGGTCTCTGTGTGGTGAGTCTGTGGGTCTCTGTGTGGTGAGTCTGTGGGTCTCTGTGTGGTGAGTCTGTGGGTCTCTGTGTGGTGAGTCTGTGGGTCTCTGTGTGGTGAGTCTGTGGGTCTCTGTGTGGTGAGTCTGTGGGTCTCTGTGTGGTGAGTCTTGTGGGTCTCTGTGTGGTGAGTCTGTGGGTCTCTGTGTGGTGAGTCTGTGGTCTCTGTGTGGTGAGTCTGTGGGTCTCTGTGTGGTGAGTCTGTGGGTCTCTGTGTGATGAGTCTGTGGGTCTCTGTGTGGTGAGTCTGTGGGTCTCTGTGTGGTGAGTCTGTGGGTCTCTGTGTGGTGAGTCTGTGGGTCTCTGTGTGGTGAGTCTGTGGGTCTCTGTGTGGTGAGTCTGTGGGTCTCTGTGTGGTGAGTCTGTGGGTCTCTGTGTGGTGAGTCTGTGGGTCTCTGTGTGGTGAGTCTGTGGGTCTCTGTGCGGTGAGTCTGTGGGTCTCTGTGATTGTCCACCTTTGACCTCACGGTGTAACTGGTGGACGTGCGACCTGGTCCATGCAGAGCGTGGGTAGGAGGAGGCAGAGGGAAGGGAGCGAGGACATCCGGGAACCCCACAGGAGGAAAATAAAAACCGGAGCGGAGATCGGGAATCAAGAGGAGCCGATGGTGAGCATCGGATAGAGCATCCGCTCACCCACCCACTCGCTCACCCACTCGCTAACCCACTCGCCCACCCACTCGCTCACCCACTCGCCCACCCACTCGCTCACCCACTCGCTCACCCACTCGCCCACCCACTCGCTCACCCACTCGCTCACCCACTCACCCACCCACTCGCTCACCCACTCACCCACCCACTCGCTCACCCACTCACCCACCCACTCGCTCACCCGCTCACCCACCCACTCGCTCACCCACTCACCCACTCACAAACACACCCCACACTCCACTCACTCCTTCTCCCCGTGGCTGACACTCAAACGCGCGTGAGTGAGTGAGTACATTTGTCTTTGTGTGTCTGTGCGTGTGTCTGTGTGTCTGCGTGTGTCTCTGTGTGTGTGTCTCTGTGTGTGTCTCTGTGTGTGCATGTGTGTGTGTGTGTGTGTCTGTGTGTGTGTCTGTGCGTGTGTCTGTGTGTGTGTCTCTGTGTGTGCGTGTGTCTGTGCGTGTGTCTGTGCGTGTGTCTGTGTGTGCGTGTGTCTGTGTGTGCATGTGTCTGTGTGTGCGTGTCTGTGTGTGTCTCTGTGTGTGTCTCTGTGTGTGTGTCTCTCTGTGTTTGTCTCTGTGTGTGTGTCTGTGTGTGTGTCTGTGTGTGTGTCTCTGTGTGTGTCTCTGTGTGTGTGTCTGTGTGTGTGTCTGTGTGTGTGTCTGTGTGACTGTGTGTGTGTCTCTGTGTGTGTGTCTCTGTGTGTTTGTCTCTGTGTGTGTGTCTGTGTGTGTCTCTGTGTGTGTCTCTGTGTGTGTGTCTCTGTGTGTGTGTCTGTGTGTGTGTCTCTGTGTGTGTGTCTCTGTGTGTGTGTCTGTGTGTGTGTGTCTCTCTGTGTGTGTGTCTGTAGTGTAGCTGTTAGCGCCACGCTGCGCTACGAACCCGGCCACCCGAGTTCGATTCCTGCCCATGGCCACCAACACCACCAGTGACGATTTTCTGATTCGGTTCTGGGCCTCCCCTAGGTCGCCTCGGCCTCAAATGAGTAGCTGGTGTAGCAGTGTGTGGTAACATTGCTAGCACTGGGGGAGACAAAGGCGGCCGGGCGTGGTGCTGGCCACCCACCCCCTCTGTGTGTGTAGCCACAGTGCCGGTAGCCTCCATAGGTGCTGCTACTCGCTACTGACAGCACTTGCCCCTACAGCCTGCTAGAGGCTACACGGGGGATCTTTGTCTGTGTGTAGGTGCTACTGACAGCACTTGCCCTGCAGCCTGCTAGAGGCTACACGGGGGATCTTTGTCTATGTGCAGTTGCTACTGTGACCGCACTTGCCCCTGCAGCCTGCTAGAGGCTACACGGGGGATCTTTGTCTGTGTGTAGGTGCTACTGTGACCGCACTTGCCCCTGCAGCCTGCTAGAGGCTACACGGGGGATCTTCACTATTTTTACCGCTCCGCTCTAAATCTGGAAGCTGTTTGTTCGGCCGCTCAAGATGTTGACCCCATCGCCGCTACGCAGGAGGTCGTGCTGGTCCAGAGCCTCACGTCTCTCTCGTGAAAATTCCGTCACAGTTCCTATGATCGCCACTGTTTCATTGCTTTCGTGGCTTTATTTTGGTGATTTCGAAAAGTGTTTTGGTTTGGCCATGTTTGTGTTGTTGTAGTACAGACTAAGTCATCTGGTCCAACCCATGTGAGACTAAGGAAAGCTGTCTCGGGTGTGGACCAATCAACTTAAAGGACAGTGCACATCATTATCAGAGTTATGTTTTTTGTTTGCATTATGGCTGCAGGTATTGTGGTCTATGCAAACATGACTCCTTGTAAAAAAAGGTGTCAGTTTTGTTGCCAGATAGAAGGGTAAAAAAACAATTATCATATTTTTTACTGGCAAATGAGGTTCCAATGTTGTCTTGTGGTTGTTGTTGTTGTTGTTTGACTTGCATCCCACTGGGATGTTTGCACACAGCGTTGGTGTGCGGTGTTTTTTCTGCAATATTTTTCTGTCTTTTCTTGGATTTTTTGTTTGCACTCAGTCACTTACTCACTTTAAGATGTTTTCTGGTTCATGTTTGAGTTTTTTCATAATCAACGTTTTTGGGTTTAGATCGCGTTATTTATAAATGTGTCGTAACCCTCCACCACCCGACACGGCCAATCAGCAAAAAAGTGTCACGTTGACAAAAGACAAATAGTTCACCGCTTTAGCCCACCGGTGTGTTGAAGCGTGAAACCACAACATTTACAATTTGAGTACTGTGACGTTTCGCTGGTAATTGCATCCAGCATCATCATCGGGCAATTCGCCAGAATGGTGAGAGGCTCTGCTGTGTCTCCCGTTCTTATATAGAGCAGCAGCAGCAGCAGGGTGACGTCTTCATTAACTCATTTGTTGAGGTTGCACCCGATTCAAGAGCCGAATGGCTCCCAGGGCTACACCTAGTACATGAACTTGGACTCTCCGCTGGCCCGGCCAGCCGGCCGGGGTAGCTCCCCGCGTGGTTTTCCCACCAGCGCACCTTGAATCGAGGTCACCGCCGCGCGTTTTGGGTGTCTGTACGATTTACATTTCCTGAGGACGATGACGATGATGTCGGCTACTTCGTGGAGCCGTCACTTGTTTCCAGGTCGCTTCTGCAAACAAGAGCGACGTAGCTGAGTGGGCCTCAAATGGTAAAATTAGAAAATATAGAAACAGATTTAAACAAAACGCAGCGCTGGTTTCACACTTCACTTGAGCCCTGTGCGTGTGTCGTGGTCAAATCGTCAAATCGTGTCGTCGGAATATCGTCCGCTCACTGTCGTCCTATCGATTCCACGTTTAGCACGCGTGCTCAGATGCGGTGACGATGCATGCCCGGATCAAAAGCGGCATCAATGAATCAATTAATTGGCTCTTTGAAAGCAATTCACATTTTGAATGGACGATTCCAAAGCACACAGGATGAGATGTTACTATCCTTTGTGCAAGCACTTCCAAGAGTTCATGAACAGTGAGCCTGGTGAAATTTGGGGAGCGCATCGTCAGTAGTGACCCTTTGGTTCCTAGGGTGTTTCGGCCTTTCATACTATACACCCTCCCCAAAGGCGGCCAGCGACAGGGTGATCAATCCTACGCTTGCGTCCCATTCCCAATTAGTCATAGGAGTTGCCTTGTTGTTGGTAGCCAACATCCCATGGGACTATGCATGGCAGGGGCGTCCTCCTCCCTGAGTCAAGCATTGGTGACTGCATACCTCCTGGCCCTCTCACTTTGGGGCCCAGCTGGGGTCTTTCCTCTTCATCCAGAGCCACTTCTGCCGCCTCCGATGGATATTTGTGGTGTATTCTTAGGTTTTTTCGGTAAAGTCACCATGTAGGTAAAAAATTAAAATCAATAAAAGTAAAATTAAAATAAAATAAAAATCACGACATTTCGGAGGCAACACAAGCCTCCGTCTTCAGGTGGAACCGTCACAGCACGCCTGCTGGTTGATAGTTGTGGTGGTCAAAAACTCTGCGGTCCCTGAACTGTGGAATGGCCTCGCCCAGGACGCAGGCGCTGCGTGCCTGAGGCGCGCACACTCCGTGTCACAGCGGGTTCGCGGAGTCATCGGTGAACTCAAATCGGCGTTGATGTGGGAGCAGGCGCATTGAGGCGCGTCTCCACCGCGAGTTGAACGAAGTTGTTAATCAAACCGTTGTTTAAACAAAAGAAAAAAATGAATATGAATTCCTGCAGCCACGAAAGCTTTAAGTCAATAATGTAGCGAGTTTAACATGCAATCTAACCCAAAAACCTCTGTGGATAATGTAGCGAGTAGCAGCAGCAGCACCGCCGCCTATGAAGGCCTCCATAGCTCACACCACCCGTTCACTCGATCATTCACTGATCTACCCACTCATTCACTCACCCACTGATCTACTCACTCATTAACTCACCCACTCATTCGCTCGCTCATTCACTCACCCACTGATCTACTCATTCACTCACCCACTCATTCACTCACCCACTCATTCACTCACCCACTCATTCACTCACTCACTCTTTCACTCACCCACTGATCTACTCACTCATTCACTCACCCACTGATCTACTCATTCACTCACCCACTTATTCACTCACCCACTCATTCACTCACCCAATCATGCATTTACTCACTTATCCACTCACCCACTCATGCATTTACTCATTCACCCACTGATCTACTAATTCACTCACTCATCCATTCACTCACCCACTGATCTACTCATCCATTCACTCACCCACTCATTCACTCACCCAATCATGCATTTACTCACTTATCCACTCACCCACTCATGCATTTCCTCATTCACCCACTGATCTACTAATTCACTCACTCATCCATTCACTCACCCACTGATCTACTCATCCATTCACTCACCCACTCATTCACTCGCTCATTCACTCGCTCATTCACTCGCTCATTCACTCGCTCATTCACTCACCCACTCATGCACTCATCCACTGATCTACTCATTCACTCACTCACTCATCCATTCACTCACCCACTGATCTACTCACCCATTCACTCACCCACTCATGCATTCACTCACTCATCCATTCACCCACCCACTGCCTATGAAGGCTTCCGGCACTGTGGCACACGAGGGGGTGGGTGACCAGCACCGCGCCCTTCTCGGCCACCTTTGTCTCCCCTAGTGGCGATGTTGACTACACACCACGGCACCAGGTACCGTACTCATTTGAGGCTGAGTCGACCTAGGGGAGGAGACCCGCCCCTGGACCGGTTGTCGAGATCGGTGCTGGTGTCACCCTCGTGGTCGTGGACCTGAGCGGGAATCGAACTCGGGTCTCTCCCGGGTTTGCAGCGCAGCGCGCTAACCACTATGCCACCGCTCCCCACACAGACACTCACACTGACAGCCATCTTGGTACGGGAGAGCTGCTACTAATTCCACGACGGTGTTTGCGTTTTCCCGCCATCTTTTGCAGGGAACGACGTTGCTCGTACAGTGCCAAGTACAGTGTCGCAGACGGCAGGCAGCCATCTTACCTCGGGAAGACGCCATCAGACTACTGCTATCAGCCATCTTGGTAGGGGGAAGACTTCAACCAACAGACTACTGTACCTCTCAGCCATCTTGGTAGGGGGAAGACTTCCACCAACCTACTGTACTGTAATCAGCCATCTTGGTAGGGGGAAGACTTCAACCAACAGACGACTGTACCTCTCAGCCATCTTGGTAGGGGGAAGACTTCAACCAACAGACTACTGTACTGAAATCAGCCATCTTGGTAGAGGGAAGACTTCAACCAACAGACTACTGTACTGATATCGGCCATCTTGGTAGGGTCTTTTGCTCAGCGGTTGGCCATCTTACGTAGGGCCAGCCATCAACTCCTCTGCACACGGCCACACGTGGAGGCGAGGCGGCGTCCCGGCTCCGTTGGCGGCGAGCTCGGCGCGACACAATGAACGTCCTGCGGCACCACGACGGCGGTTGCAGCCCGGACCCGAGTTGGACTCCCGGTGCGGGCGGCCTTGGCTCCCGCACGCCCCCCCCCGGCTCTCCCGCGGCGGCGCTGACCTCGCCGCACCGCGGGAACCACCTCGTCCGCTGCCCCACGACGCCGCAGCCGTCACCGCCGCAGTCGCCGTACTCCAGCGGCAGCAGCGGCAGCAGCAGCAGGGCCGCGCTGATGCAGGCCTACAGACCGCCCAGCCCGGGCCGGGCCGGATTGGGGCCTCCTCTCAGCCCCTTCTCCCCCTCCTCCTTCCCCTCCTCCTCCTCCTTCCCCTCCTCCTCCTCTCCCTCCTTCTCCTCCTCCACCACCTCCTCCTACTCCTCCTCCACGTCCGGCCTTGGGAGTTCGCTTCCCCTGGGCAGGGCGGGGGCGGCCGCTCCCGACCGAGAGACGCCGGGCAGCCCGTACGGCGGCGGCCATCGCCTCGCCCGCTGCTACGGGGAGAGAGACGGCGGAGGAGGAGGAGGAGGCTTGGGGCAGCTTGGGAACTTGAGTCCGGGCCTAGTTGAACAGGCTCCGGGTCTCAGTCCCGTTCCAGGGTCGTTCCTGAGACCCCGACCCAGTCCCGGACTCAGACCCAGTCCCGGACTATTCAGAACCAGTCCTGTACCCAGTCCCGGACTCAGATCGAGTCCTGTGCCCAGTCCCGGTCTATTCAGCACCAGCCCCGTGCCCAGTCCTGGACTGTTCAGCACCAGCCCCGTGCCCAGTCCTGGACTCAGATCGAGTCCTGTACCCAGTCCTGCGCTGTTCAGCACCAGTCCTGTACCCAGTCCTGGACTGTTCAGAACCAGCCCCGTGCCGAGTCCCGCGCTGTTCAGAACCAGCCCCGTGCCGAGTCCCGCGCTGTTCAGAACCAGCCCAATATCGAGTCCTGGACCTGTGAGGGCAAGTCCCGGCCTGGGCTCCGCGAGCCCCGGGCTGGACGTGAGCGTCGACCCCAGGTCGAGTCCGGGGGCGACTTGCGGAGGAGCGGCGCTGGGGTCGTCCGACTCGAGCGCCGCCGCCGCCGCCCCGGGATGGCCGGCGACAGCGACAGCGCCGAGCCCGGGACGCGCCAGGTCCAACGCCGTGGCGGCCGCCGTGGCCGCCAGGCTGGGCAGCCTCTACGGCGGCGGCGGATTCGCCGGCGGTAGATTTGGCGGCGGAGGAGGCGGCGCCGTCGTCATCGGAGGGGGAGGAGGGGGCGGTGGACGCGCGGGGCCCGGCATGGTGTTCGGGCGCGAGCTCAGCACGGACCTCCACCACATGAAGGTGCTCAACATCCGCTTCCGATGCTTCCTGGTGAAGGTGCACGAGTTGGAGCGTCGCAACCGGGCGCTGGAGACGCAGCTGCGGGTCCTGCGGGAGGCGACCTGCTCGCGCTGCGGGGCCGCTGGAGGGGGAGGGGGAGGCTGGGTGGTCGGCAGGGAAGGGTACGAAGGGTCGGAGGAAGACGGAGGAGGAGGTGGAGGAGGAGACTGGGCGGCGATGGAGGGATTTGAAGATGGGTGCGGATATCTCGGGCATCCCGGTGAGTGGTGGTCGTGGTGGTGGTCGTGGTGATGGTCGTGGTGGTGGTCGTGGCTGCGGTGGTGGTGATGGTCATAGGGATGATGGTGATGATGGTGGTGATGGTCATAGCGATGATGGTGATGATGGTGGTGATGGTCATAGCGATGATGGTGATATGATGGTGGTGATGGTCATAGGATGATGATGGTGGTGATGGACCTTGGGATGATGGTGGTGATGGTGGTGATGGTCATAGGATGTTGGTGATGATGGTGGTGATGATTCATAGGGATGGTGATGGTGATGGTAGTTGATAGCTATTGGTGGTGATGGTGATGATGGTGGTGATGGTGGTAATGTTTAACACGTAGCCGGCTTTTGCGACCAATATCATTCACAATAAGGTTTTTTTCTTTCGGGTTAAATCGCGTAAATGTTTAAGTGTTGTGTCGTTTAAGCCCGACAAGTACATCACACCGGTTGGGTGTTGGGGAGCCAAATGTTGTGGCTTGGCTCTCCAACACACAACCGGTTCGTGCTGTACTCGTGACGAGGTGCCACCTTCTCTTTACGTGACAACCCTTACTAGTTGGCTGTGGCGGGTGGTGGCGGGTTTGAATGACACATTCATATATTTGCGCGATCTCACCCAAAAAAACCTAGGGATGATGGTGATGGTGATAGTCATAGTGATGATGGTGGTGGTGATGGTGATGGTCATAGTGATGGTGGTGGTGGTGATGGTGATGGTCATAGGGATAATGATGATGGTGATGGTGATAGTTATAGTGATGATGGTGGTGGTGATGGTGATAGTCATAGTGAAAATGGTGGTGGTGATGGTAGTGATGGTGGTGGTGGTGATAGTTATAGTGATGGTGGTGGTGATGGTGATAGTCATAGTGATGATGGTGGTGGTGATGGTGATGGTCATAGGGATAATGATGATGGTGGTGGTGATAGTCATAGTGATGATGGTGGTGGTGATGGTGATAGTCATAGTGAAAATGGTGGTGGTGATGGTAGTGATGGTGGTGATGGTGGTGATAGTCATAGTGATGGTAGTGATGGTGGTGATAGTCGGAGGGATGATGATGGTGGTGATGGTGATGGCGGTGATAGAGGGATAACGATGATGACGGTGGTGGTGGTGATGGTGGTGATAGAGGGATGGTGGTGGTGGTGATAGTCGGAGGGATGATGATGGTGGTGGTGGTGATGGCGGTGATAGAGGGATAATGATGATGACGGTGGTGGTGATAGTCGGAGGGATGGTGATGGTGGTGATGGTGATGGCGGTGATAGAGGGATAACGATGATGATGGTGGTGGTGATAGTCGGAGAGATGATGATGGTGGTGTTGGTGATGGCGGTGATAGAGGGATAACGATGATGACGGTGGTGGTGGTGATGGCGGTGATAGAGGGATAACGATGATGACGGTGGTGGTGGTGATGGCGGTGATAGAGGGATAACGATGATGGTGGTGGTGGTGGTTCAGTTTATTTTGAGTACCCTGTGAGCTAAGAATCTCTCAAGTCGGCTGTCGTCATCATCAACAACATCAACGCTTCCGTGACAGACGCAGCACGTCAAAGAAAAATCAAATAATAATACAAATAAATAACTACAACACTTTTTTTGCCAAATAAGGAATCAAAAGATTTGGCAAACAAAATGGCGGCGGCGAAACACACCGTTTGCAGAGCATCGCTCCCATTTTTAAAGATCACGTCTAAATAAAAACGCAATCCGGTTGCACCATCGCCAACAAGGACATTGCCCCGAGCAAAATGGCAGCAGCATCTAGTAGTGACAGGTTTTTACCCTTTCAACTGGTACAAAAACTGACACCTTTATACAAGGCGTCATGTTTGCAATAACCACAACACAAGCAGTCAAAATGCAAACAAACAGAAACAACTCTGATGATGATAATGATACGTGCACTGTCCTTGAAGTTGATTGGTCCACACCCGAGACAGCTTTTCTTAGAGCCTAGTCTACATTGGTGTTGGACCAGATGACACCAAAAGGCGCACAACTCAAAGACAGTGCACTATCAGAGTATTGAGAGCTCGGGGTAAGCATTTACACCATTGGAACCTCCTTTGCCAGTAGCAAATATAGTGATAGGTTTTTACCCTTTCAACTGGTACAAAAACTGACACCTTTATACAAGGCGTCATGTTTGCAATAACCACAACACAAGCAGTCAAAATGCAAACAAACAGAAAACAAACAACTCAGACAACTTGTACCAGTTTAAATGGTAAAAACCTACTACTATATTTTGCCACTGGTAAAGGAGATGTCTCATAGTGTAAATGCTTACCCCGAGCTTTCAATACTCTGATGGTGCGCTGTCTTTGAGTTGTACGCCTTTTGGCATCATCTGGTGCAACACCAATGGAGACTAGACTCTAAGAAAGCTGTCTCGGGTGCGGACCAATCAACTTCATGGACAGTGCATATCATTATCATCATCAGAGTTGTTTCTTTTTGTTTGCATTTTGACTGCTTGTGTTGTGGTTATTGCAAACATGATGCCTTGTACAAAGGTGTCAGTTTTTGTACCAGTTGAAAGGGTAGAAACCTACCACTATATTTTGCCACTGGTAAAGGAGATGTCTCATAGTGGCAGCAGCATCGTTAGACGGGGCGAGAGAGAAAGAGGAGGAGCGAGAGAGGCGAGGGGAGGCACGCCGGGAGGCAAGCGGCATCCACGCCGCGTCCACGCCGCGTCGTGTAGGCAGCGCCAGCGGAGATCGCGTCTCGTCGCGACTTCATTCCAAACGCGAGGGCCGCCACCCGCTGGAAGAGCCGTTCGCCCAAACTCGTTCGCTCTGCGAGAACTTTCACCGGAGAGACCGAGAGACAGAGAGAGAGTCAAGAACTCCCCGGCCGTGATCTGCCTCCCCCGTGGTGTCAGCATTCCCGGCAACAATCCTGTCGCTCGTAAATGTTGTGAATGGACGCGGTCTGTCTGGAGGGATGTCGGGGTGAGCTTTGCTTGCTTGCAATGAGGCCGTAACCCACGGGAATTCGTGTTATTGTGAATGCAGGGATTCATCTTTTTTGGGTCTTTCGGCAAAGTCGCGTAGATAGGTTCAAAATTAATGAAAACAAACGAAAAACCATGACGTTTCGATCGCAATGCAAGCAGCAACCCTCTTCAGGTGGGGAAAAGAAAAAGAGAAGTCGTTCTAGATTTGCAGCTTTCGTGACTGCAAGGATTTATATTCTTAGGTTTTTTCGTATGTAAAAAATTAAAAATAATAAAAGTAAAATAAAATAAAAAATAAAAATCACGGCATTTCAGAGGCATTATTTTTATTTTACTTTTATTAATTTTAATTTTTTACCTACGTGACTTTACCGAAAAAACCTAAGAATAAAAAAGAAGTCGTGTTTTTTTTGTTAATTTTAATCCATTTTGAGCCTATCTCCGTGACTTTAGCGAAAGATCCAGAGAGCGCCATGGGGTCTCTTACGGGGGCATCCAGAGCAAACGTGAGAGCGGAACTGCTTTGCAGGGTGACGATTGTTGAAGCGGCGAGGTGATTCATCGCCGCGGTCCCAGCAATCCGACCACGGCGGCGTGGTAGCCCTCGGCAACTCTCCACGAAGCGTCGCTTTTTCGGGCGTCCGTGAAAAGAATGTCGGCGTATAGTGACAGGTTTCTACCCTTTCAACTGGTACCAAAAACAGACACCTTTATACAAGGCATCATGTTTTTGCAATAACCACAACACAAGCAGTCAAAATGCAAACAAAAAGAAACAACTCTGATGACATGATGCCTATATTATACACTACACTATACACTACACTATACACTACACTACACACTACACTATACACTACACTATACACTACACTATACACTACACTATCCACTACACTATACATTACACTACACACTACACTATACACTACACTATACACTACACACTACACTACACACTACACTACACTACTACACACTACACTACACACTATACTACACTACTACACTACAGTATACACTACACTATACACTACGCTATACACTACTACACTATACACTACGCTATACACTACACTATACACTACACTATACACTATACACTACACACTACACTATACACTATACACTACACACTACACTATACACTACACTATACACTACACTACACACTACACTATACACTACACTACACTCTACACTACACTATACACTACACTATACACACTACACTATACACACTACACTATACACACTACACTATACACACTACACTATACACAAGTGCTGTCCGAGTAATGAATTGGCACGTTCTGTTTACGCGACAGACCCCTTACCAGTTGGCTGCGTCGGGTGGTGGCGGGTTTAACGACTCAGCATTCATTCATCTAACCCCCCCCCCCCCCCCCCAAACAACTTGGACAGCACAACTTGCAGCTACTACGCCCGAGTAGCGTCCTTTACACCGGCAAACTCTGCAGCTCACGGCAAAGAGGCCGCGCCGTGCCAGGCCAGCGATGTGTGTACGTCGCGCTGCGGGTGGCGACCAAACGTGTCGACGCGGAGCAGAGATGGTGCCCGGGCGAGGGGAGGGGAGGGGGGGCAGAGACGGTGCCCAGGGGAGGGGAGGGGAGGGGGGCAGAGACGGTGCCCGGGCGAGGGGAGGGGAGGGGGGGCAGAGATGGTGCGCAGGGGAGGGGAGGGGGGCAGAGACGGTGCGCAGGGGAGGGGAGGGGAGGGGGGGCAGAGATGGTGCGCAGGGGAGGGGAGGGGGGGCAGAGACGGTGCGCAGGGGAGGGGAGGGGAGGGGGGCAGAGACGGTGCGCAGGGGAGGGGAGGGGGGGGCAGAGACGGTGCCCAGGGGAGGGGAGGGGAGGGGAGGGGGGCAGAGACGGTGCCCGGGGGAGGGGAGGGGAGGGGGGCAGAGACGGTGCGCAGGGGAGGGGAGGGGGGCAGAGACGGTGCCCGGGGGAGGGGAGAGGAGGGGGGCAGAGACGGTGCGCAGGGGAGGGGAGGGGAGGGGGGCAGAGACGGTGCGCAGGGGAGGGGAGGGGGGCAGAGACGGTGCCCGGGGGAGGGGAGAGGAGGGGGGCAGAGACGGTGCCCAGGGGAGGGGAGGGGAGGGGAGGGGGGCAGAGATGGTGCCCGGGCGAGGGGAGGGGGGGTCTCATCCGGAACGATTTCACAACCCGAGTTTCCCGCATGTCGGAAGCCGAACAAAAAATGTTTCACCTCCCGCAAAAACCGCGGTGAATTCCATCCACCTTGATGCCAAAGTGAGGCTCGACCCGGGCAGGCGTGAGGCCGCCCCATGCCCCACGGCCTCCCCACGCCCCATCGCTCCGCGTTATTCGCCCGCAACCGCCGCTCCGCTCGCGTTGACGCCCGCGAGCGCCCGCCGCGTGTCCCAGTCCGTCGGGCACGACTCACGGGAGCTCCTCCGTGACGTCGGCTCTACCCCAACCCCCCGTCGCCCCCCCAGGGACTGTTCGTGCGTCCTGAACAAAAAAATCTTTGTAAAACCGAGGATTAGTTTTACGAAGATCCTCTAGAGCCCGGCAGCCCTTGCGATGAACGGGGAGGCGGGCGAAGGGCCGAGAGAAGTGGGATTCTTTAGGCCGGGGGGGTCCCCAACCCCTGGACCGCTACCGCTCCTGATAGAAACCGGGCCTCACGGCAGGAGATGAGAGCTGAGACCACCGGGTGGCCTGCCGCCATTGTTCCATTGTTGATCACTTTCGTCTGTCACGTGGCCTGCCGCCATTGTTTCATTGATGACCTCTTCCATCCACCGCGTGACCTGCCGCCATTGTTTTATTATTGACCACTTCCGTCCGCGCCACTTTCCCGCCCTCTGTTGGTCAGCCCACAAGCTGCTAACTAACCCCGAGTAGCCAGAATGAGTCAAAAACAAACGTCGCTGGAGAGACTGGTGTCGGCTGCTCTAGGCCGTGGAGCTCCCTGCGGTCGCCTTGGCATTGAGTCCGTCTGGAGCCGCTCGCCATTCCCTGAGGGTGGGTTAGCCGACGGTTCGCGTTGTGATTTGGTGGGTTCCCGGCGGAGAGGGTTGGCGTCGGCGCGTCTGTCGTCACGAACGCGATCAGCTTTGGAGAAGCGAAGGTTTGAACCGTTTAGAAGATCCCGGCTATCGGCGAGATGGTGAGCATCACGAATGAGATCAGCCGGTGGATCACCAGAGCTCAGCCTTTTGTCCACGGTTCTTTGCGGATGTCCCAGAGGGCAGACGTGAGTTGCACGACATCCTCTGAAGAAACCCTCTTCCTTGAGAACCACCACGCGGTTTCTCTCGACTTGGTTACTTCGTCAAGTAGTTGGTGGTGGTGGTGGTGATAGTCATGAGGATGATGGTGGTGGTGGCAATGATTGTGCTAATGGTAGTGATGGTGGTTGTAATGATGGTGAGCAAGTGAGTGGGTGGTTGAGTGAGTCAGTGGATGGGTGAGCTAGCGAGTGAGTCGGTGAGCGAGCGAGCGAGTCGGTGAGCGAGCGAGCGAGTGAGTCGGTGGGTGAGTGAGCGAGACGGACAAAGCTCCAGACTGACCACCACGACACCCCCCCCCCCCCCGCAGGCTCTCCGGGCAGCAATGCATCATGGGAGGGCGGCTGCCCCCCCCCAGGCTCAGGATTCCCCTTCGGGCTGCCCTCCAGCGCCCCGCACCCCGGGGCCCGGGTTCGCCCCGCCACCCAGGCCATGGCCACCCAGGCCGACACGATCACCCCCGAGCTGCGCGCCCTCTACAACGTGCTGGCCATGACGCGGCGCGAGAGGGAGGAATACCGCAGGAGGTGGGTCAGGGTGGCGGGTGGGTGGGTGGGTTGGTGGGTGGGTTGGTTGGTGGGTGGGTTGGTTGGTGGGTGGGTTGGTTGGTGGGTGGGTTGGTTGGTGGGTGGGTGGGTTGGTGGGTGGGTTGGTTGGTGGGTGGGTTGGTTGGTTGGTGGGTGGGTTGGTTGGTGGGTGGGTTGGTTGGTGGGTGGGTTGGTTGGTGGGTGGGTTGGTTGGTGGGTGGTTGGTTGGTGGGTGGTTGGGTGGTGGTTGGTGGGTGGTTGGTTGGTGGGTGGGTTGGTTGGTGGGTGGGTTGGTTGGTGGGTGGGTTGGTTGGTTGGTGGGTGGGTTGGTTGGTGGGTGGGTTGGTTGGTGGGTGGGTTGGTTGGTGGGTGGGTTGGTTGGTTGGTGGGTGGGTTGGTTGGTGGGTGGGTTGGTTGGTGGGTGGGTTGGTTGGTGGGTGGGTGGGTGGGCGGGTGAGTGGGTGGATGAGTGGGTGGGCGGGTGGTTGAGCAGGCGGGCAGGTGGTTGAGTGGGTGGATGGGTGGGTGGCTGAGTGAGTGGGTGGATGGGTGGGTAAGTGGGTGGGCGAGTGGGTGGGCGAGTGGGTGGACGAGTGGGTGGGCGAGTGGGTGAATGGGTGGGTGGGTGGGTCAGTGAGTGGGTGAGTGGGTGAGTGGGTGGGTGGGTAAACTGTTAGTGGTGAGGGTGGTGCTGATGATGTCAGTATTGGTCATACTGGTGGTGGTGGTGGTGATGATGGTAGTTACTCACACACAGACAAAGGTCTCCCATGTAACCCACGCAACCCACGCAGCCTGTTGGGGCAAGGGCTGTTGGTGAGTAGCAGCAGCAGCAGCAGCAGCAGCAGCAGCAGCAGCAGCAGCAAGGCCTGTGAATGGTGGTGGTGTGGCCAGAACCACGCCCACACGGCCGTCTTTGTCTCCCCAGTGCCGATGTCTATTGCACACCGTTTCGGGTCTTTAAATGTTCAGGCTAAGTCGACCTAGGAGAGGCCCAGGATTCGGTTCGGATGATCGCTGCTGTCACACTCTGGGGGGGCGGTGGTGGTGGTGGCCGTGGTGGTGGTCATGGCGGTAGTTGTGGCCGTGGTGGTGGTGGTAGCGGTGGTGGCGGCGGTGGTGGTGGTGGTGAGTGGGAATCGAACTCGAGGTCTGTGCCGGTTCGTAGGCGCGGTCGTGCTGACTGTTGCGTCACCGCTCCACACACACACACAACAACAACCGCCATTCGCCACTAAGTGGCGGTGACGTCACCACGACGCTTGTGCCAGGCCATGTGCACCTTGAGGCCACGTGAAGTGTCTAACGCCCGCTGGCAGGAGGTCACGGGGCAGACCCAGCAGATGCCACGGGTCGACTGACCGAGATGACCGAGATGACTGGCTGATGCACCACCTGTGCCCCCTACTGTGCCAACTTGTTGTGCTTTAGCCACCTGGCGCTCCGCTCGTTGTTGTGAGCGTCGCTCCTCCGCCCTCCGTTGTTGTTGGAGGGCGACTGCCTCCAACTGCCCAGTAGCATCCTTCACGAGCCTCCTCCACTGAGGCCGATCTTGACACCGCTGGTACCAGTCATCGGCAAGTCCACTCAGCTCCACGTCCTCTTGTACCACGTCACTCCATCTCTTCTCTAGCCCGTGCCGCGCCCGTTTAGCCCCTCGATCCGGCTGAACAAAAGCTGTTTAGGCATGCGGTGGCTGGGCATGCGGGCTACATGACCCAGCCAACGCAGCCTTGCCTGCCGGAGGAGCTCACCGATGGGATTTGACCAGATCTTTCAAGGATTTGTGAGCTCCTCACACAAATCCAGCCTGCAGGTTAAACCCACAAGGCAAAGATCCCCCGCATAGCCTTGACAGGCTGTAGGGGCAAGTGCTGTCAGTGGCACCTATACACAGACAAAGCTCCCCGTGTAGCCTCTAGCAGGCTGTAGGGGCAAGTGCTGTCAGTGGCACCTATACACAGACAAAGAGTAGCAGTACCTATGGAGGCTACCGGCACTGTGGCACACACAGAGGGGGTGGGTGGCCAGCACCGCGCCCGGCCGCCTTTGTCTCCCCAGTGGCGATGTTTACTACACACCACTACACCAGCTACTCGTTTAAGGCTGAGTCGACCTAGGGGAGGCCCAGGACCCGTTCAGATGATCGTCACTGGTGTTGGCCGTGAGCGGGAATCAAACTTGGGTCACATACATACACACTCTCACACACTCTCACACTCTCATACACACACACTCTCACACACTCTCACACACTCACACACACACTCACTCACACACACACACTCACACACACATACACACACACTCACGCAAACTCACGCACACTCACGCACACTCACGCACTCACACACACTCACACACACTCTCACACACACTCACACACTCACTCACACACTCACTCACACACTCTCACACACTCTCACACACACTCACACACTCACACACTCACACACTCACTCACACACTCACTCACACACTCTCACACACTCTCTCACACTCTCACACACACTCACACACTCACACACTCACACACACACACTCACACACTCTCACACACTCCCACACACTCACACACACTCACACACTCACACACACTCACACACTCTCACACACACGCTCACACACACGCTCACACTCTCACACACTCACACACACACAAACTGACATTCTCACAATCACTCACATACACACACACACTCGCACACTCGCACACACTCACACACTTACACACACATACACTCACACACTCACACACACTCTCACACACACTCACACACTCACTCACACACTCTCACACTCTCACACACACTCACACACTCACACACACACTCACACACTCACATACTCACTCACACACTCACACACTCTCACACACACTCACACACACTTTCACACACACACTCACACACACTCTCACACACTCATACACACTCTCTCACACACACACACACACACTTACGCACACACTCACACACTATCACATACATACACACTCACGCACATTCACACACCGTCACATACACACTCGCATTTATGCATTCACACACTCACATACACACACACTCGCACACACACTCACACCCTGAGCCTTAGGCAGTGTTTTGCTGAGATGTAATTTATGGCTTTGAAGGTTTTAATTATTAGTGGTGCTGAGTCTATGGGCAATGCTGAGTCTATGGGCAGTGTTGAGGCTATGGGGCAGTGTTGAGTCTATGGGGAGTGTTGAGTCTATGGGCAGTGCTGAGTCTATGGGCGGTGTTGAGGCTATGGGGCAGTGTTGAGTCTATGGGCAGTGTTGAGTCTATGGGCAGTGTTGAGTCTATGGGCAGTGTTGAGTCTATGGGCAGTGTTGAGTCTATGGGCAGTGTTGAGTCTATGGGTAGTGTTGAGTCTATGGGCAGTGTTGAGTCTATGGGGAGTGCTGAGTCTATGGGCAGTGTTGAGTCTATGGGCAGTGCTGAGTCTATGGGCAGTGCTGAGTCTATGGGTAGTGCTGAGTCTATGGGCAGTGCTGAGGCTATGGGGCAGTGTTGAGTCTATGGGCAGTGTTGAGTCTATGGGCAGTGTTGAGTCTATGGGCAGTGTTGAGTCTATGGGCAGTGTTGAGTCTATGGGCAGTGTTGAGTCTATGGGTAGTGTTGAGTCTATGGGCAGTGTTGAGTCTATGGGGAGTGCTGAGTCTATGGGCAGTGTTGAGTCTATGGGCAGTGCTGAGTCTATGGGCAGTGCTGAGTCTATGGGTAGTGCTGAGTCTATGGGCAGTGCTGAGTCTATGGGTAGTGTTGAGTCTATGGGCAGTGCTGAGTCTATGGGCAGTGCTGAGTCTATGGGTAGTGTTGAGTCTATGGGCAGTGTTGAGTCTATGGGGAGTGTTGAGTCTATGGGTAGTGTTGAGTCTATGGGAAGTGTTGAGTCTATGGGGAGTGTTGAGTCTATGGGTAGTGTTGAGTCTATGGGAAGTGTTGAGTCTATGGGCAGTGCTGAGTCTATGGGCAGTGCTGAGTCTATGGGCAGTGCTGAGTCTATGGTGCAGTGTAGAGTCTATGGCAGTGTAGAGTCTATGGGCAGTGTTGAGTCTATGGGCAGTGCTGAGTCTATGGGCAGTGTAGAGTCTATGGGCAGTGTTGAGTCTATGGGCAGCGTTGAGTCTATGGGCAGTGTTGAGTCTATGGGCAGTGTTGAGTCTATGGGCAGTGCTGAGTCTATGGGCAGTGTTGAGTCTATGGCAGTGTAGAGTCTATGGGTAGGGCTGAGTCTATGGGCAGTGCTGAGTCTATGGGCAGTGCTGAGTCTATGGGCAGTGTTGAGTCTATGGGCAGTGTTGAGTCTATGGGTAGGGCTGAGTCTATGGGCAGCGTTGAGTCTATGGGCAGTTTTGAGTCTATGGGTAGTGTTGAGTCTATGGGTAGTGTTGAGTCTATGGGCAGTGTTGAGTCTATGGGGAGTGCTGAGTCTATGGGTAGTGCTGAGTCTATGGGCAGTGCTGAGTCTATGGGTAGTGCTGAGTCTATGGGGAGTGCTGAGTCTATGGGCAGTGTTGTACTAGTAACGAATTGGCATGTTCTGTTTACTAAACCTTGCTAATTGGCCGTGTCGGGTGGTGGCGGGTTTCACGACACAAAGTTTATATTTATTGCCGCGATCTGACCCAACAAGACAAACCTGTATGATGGAAAATGATCGGCGATGATATGAAACCCAACACATTTTAATCGCCACACCCTGTCAGCTGTCCAATTCGATCCGTCTTAGCCTCGTTATTGATGGTCGGAGCGTCTGTCAAGGACGCGAGGTCACCACACGATCTCGACCAAACCTCCTCCCGCCTCTCCGCTCCGACTTGAGTCGCGGCTTCCCCGTCCGCCTCGCGACCTTCACGCGGCAGACACGGGTGGAGGCCGTTCCGCGGCTTTGGCTTCCTCCCGCATCGACGGACGGCGTTGCCCTTCTGTTGGGAACCCCCCGAGCGAGCCGCTGAGCCGGCCGCGCCGTGTTCACGGCGCGGCCCAGGCAGTGCCGGGGCCTGCAGCGTACGCTGTTCAGGGGCCCTAAATAACACAAACACGTAAACATTGAACACACTAATTTGTAACTTACACAGTAAAGTAATTGTAGGTTGATAATTGGTTTGTTACCCTTCTATCTGGCAACAAAACTGACACCTTTTTTACAAGGAGTCATGTTTGCATAGACCACAATACCTGCAGTCATAATACAAACCAAAAACACAACTCTGATCATGTATGTGCACTGTCTTTGAAGTTGATTGGTCCACACCCGAGACGGCTTTCTTTAGAGCCGAGTCTCACATTGGTGTTGGACCAGATGACGCCAAAAGGCGCACAACTCAAAGACAGCGCACCATCAGAGTCTGAGAGCTCGAGGTAAGCATTTACACCATTGGAACCTCATTTGCCAGTAAAAAAATATGATAATTTGTTTTTTTGCACTTTTATCTGGCAACAAAACTGACCTTTTCTACGAGGAGTCATGTTTGCATGGCGTCATCTGGTCCAACACCATATGAGACCAGGCTCTAAAGAAAGCTGTCTCTGGTGTGGACCAATGAGTTTCAAAGACAATGCATACATTATCAGAGTATTGTTTTTTGTTTGAATTTGACTGCGAGTATTGTGGTCAATGTAAGCATGATTCCTCGCAAAAGGTGTCAGTTTTGTTGCCAGAAAAAAGGGGGAAAACCCTATTAGAGGATAAATCCGTTGCTGCGCCTGACTGGCTCCACAGAGGATGGCTGCCTCTCCCTGGCTCCCTGTCTGTAACCAGCCCGCGTATTGATTTTAAGATCCTCTTGCCGGGCACTCGAAGCTTTGAATGGATTCGCTCCTCCCGACATCCGTGACCTTTTTCGGCCACGGAATGTTCCATGGAGGTCGTCAAGAACTTAGGATTGTGCTCCGCTCTCTCGCTGACGTGCGCGGTCTCTGCAGGCTTGGCAAAGTCTCTGTCACCACCCCTGTGGGCAGTGTTGAGTCTATGGGCAGTGCTGAGTCTATGGGCAGTGCTGAGTCTATGGGTAGTGCTGAGTCTATGGGCAGTGCTGAGTCTATGGGTAGTGTTGAGTCTATGGGCAGTGTTGAGTCTATGGGCAGTGTTGAGTCTATGGGTAGTGCTGAGTCTGTGGGCAGTGCTGAGTCTATGGGCAGTGCTGAGTCTATGGGCAGTGTTGAGTCTATGGGCAGTGATGAGTCTATGGGCAGTGCTGAGTCTATGGGCAGTGCTGAGTCTATGGGCAGTGCTGAGTCTATGGGCAGTGTTGAGTCTATGGGCAGTGATGAGTCTATGGGCAGTGCTGAGTCTATGGGCAGTGATGAGTCTATGGGCAGTGCTGAGTCTATGGGCAGTGTTGAGTCTATGGGCAGTGCTGAGTCTATGGGCAGTGCTGAGTCTATGGGCAGTGCTGAGTCTATGGGCAGTGTTGAGTCTATGGGCAGTGATGAGTCTATGGGCAGTGCTGAGTCTATGGGCAGTGCTGAGTCTATGGGCAGTGCTGAGTCTATGGGCAGTGTTGAGTCTATGGGCAGTGTTGAGTCTATGGGCAGTGCTGAGTCTATGGGCAGTGCTGAGTCTATGGGCAGTGCTGAGTCTATGGGCAGTGCTGAGTCTATGGGCAGTGTTGAGTCTATGGGCAGTGATGAGTCTATGGGCAGTGCTGAGTCTATGGGCAGTGCTGAGTCTATCGACAGTGTTGAGTCTATTGTGGCACCGAAAACTGTGGGACTCATTTTTGCCCTTCGGGGGTTAGGGCACTTCAAAGATAATTACAAATCTTGAAATCTCGACTGAATTTAGATTCTCTCTCTCTCTAGGTATTGTCAACGTCTTTCTCACTTCTTCTTTCACTCGGTTGTTGTTAACCAGATTCCGCCGTTCATAGCACAACGCCCTGAGAACGATTGTTTAAGGGCACTTTATACGTTTAAATTAGTATTACTATTGAGTCTATGGGCAGTGTTGAGTCTATGGGCAGTGTTGAGTCTATGGTGCAGTGTGGGTCTATAGACAGCACACGTACCACACGTACACACACATACGAACAAACACACGTACACACACGTACCACACGTACACGTACCACACGTATATGTACCACACGTACCACACATACACGTACCACACGTTCCACACATAAACGTACCACACATACACACACACGTACCACACCACACGTACCACACGTACACACACACCACACGTACCACACGTACACATACCACACGTACACACGCACGTACACACACACGTACCACACGTACACACACACGTGCCACACGTGTGTACGTGATGGGGCGTCTGTCTGTGGTGATGTCATCGCTTGACGAGGAGTTCGCCCGAGGCCCCCAGCGACCACAAGGCAACAACACGCGCCACTGTCGCCAAACAACCAACGTCCACTCAACGTCCGTGTCCCTCCCTCCCTCACCTCCGGTGGCAGAGACGCCGAGGGGCTGGGTTCGAGCCCTGGGTGCGGGTGTCTCTCTCTGAGCCTGGGAAGAGGGTGTGTCTATCCGTGCTCCTCGAGATGACATTACCTGCCAGTGAGGGCCTAGTTTCACGTGTGCATCCTGGCCTCGCCTGACATAGTTGTTTGCACTTTCCAGCGACCTCTTTCAATCTCCGAGCTCCGTAGAGTGCTCATCTTCTCTCCTCCACCTCTGTGAGCGCCTCCAACAACACAGGGTCGTGCTGTCTCCCTCCTCTGTGAGCGCCTCCAACAACACAGGGTCGTGTTGTCTCCCTCCTCTGTGAGCACCTCCAACAACACAGGGTCGTGCTGTCTCCCACCTCTGTGAGCACCTCCAACAACACAGGGTCGTGCTGTCTCCCACCTCTGTGAGCACCTCCAACAACACAGGGTCGTGCTGTCTCCCTCCTCTGTGAGCACCTCCAACAACACAGGGTCGTGCTGTCTCCCACCTCTGTGAGCACCTCCAACAACACAGGGTCGTGCTGTCTCCCTCCTCTGTGAGCACCTCCAACAACACAGGGTCGTGCTGTCTCCCTCCTCTGTGAGCACCTCCAACAACACAGGGTCGTGCTGTCTCCCTCCTCTGTGAGCACCTCCAACAACGCAGGGTCGTGCTGTCTCCCTCCTCTGTGAGCACCTCCAACAACACAGGGTCGTGCTGTCTCCCTCCTCTGTGAGCACCTCCAACAACACAGGGTCATGCTGTCTCCCTCCTCTGTGAGCACCTCCAACAACACAGGGTCGTGCTGTCTCCCTCCTCTGTGAGCACCTCCAACAACACAGGGTCGTGCTGTCTCCCTCCTCTGTGAGCACCTCCAACAACACAGGGTCGTGCTGTCTCCCTCCTCTGTGAGCACCTCCAACAACACAGGGTCGTGCTGTCTCCCTCCTCTGTGAGCACCTCCAACAACACAGGGTCATGCTGTCTCCCTCCTCTGTGAGCGCCTCCAACAACACAGGGTCGTGCTGTCTCCCTCCTCTGTGAGCACCTCCAACAACACAGGGTCGTGCTGTCTCCCTCCTCTGTGAGCGCCTCCAACAACACAGGGTCGTGCTGTCTCCCTCCTCTGTGAGCACCTCCAACAACACAGGGTCGTGCTGTCTCCCTCCTCTGTGAGCGCCTCCAACAACACAGGGTCGTGCTGTCTCCCTCCTCTGTGAGCACCTCCAACAACACAGGGTCATGCTGTCTCCCTCCTCTGTGAGCACCTCCAACAACACAGGGTCGTGCTGTCTCCCTCCTCTGTGAGCGCCTCCAACAACACAGGGTCGTGCTGTCTCCCTCCTCTGTGAGCGCCTCCAACAACACAGGGTCGTGCTGTCTCCCTCCTCTGTGAGCACCTCCAACAACACAGGGTCGTGCTGTCTCCCTCCTCTGTGAGCGCCTCCAACAACACAGGGTCATGCTGTCTCCCTCCTCTGTGAGCACCTCCAACAACACAGGGTCATGCTGTCTCCCTCCTCTGTGAGCACCTCCAACAACACAGGGTCATGCTGTCTCCCTCCTCTGTGAGCACCTCCAACAACACAGGGTCATGCTGTCTCCCTCCTCTGTGAGCACCTCCAACAACACAGGGTCATGCTGTCTCCCTCCTCTGTGAGCACCTCCAACAACACAGGGTCGTGCTGTCTCCCTCCTCTGTGAGCACCTCCAACAACACAGGGTCGTGCTGTCTCCCTCCTCTGTGAGCGCCTCCAACAACACAGGGTCATGCTGTCTCCCTCCTCTGTGAGCACCTCCAACAACACAGGGTCATGCTGTCTCCCTCCTCTGTGAGCACCTCCAACAACACAGGGTCATGCTGTCTCCCTCCTCTGTGAGCGTCTCCAACAACACAGGGTCGTGCTGTCTCCCTCCTCTGTGAGCACCTCCAACAACACAGGGTCATGCTGTCTCCCACCTCTGTACTACTTTCTCTACTCGACACACTCGTTACTCGGCATGCCAGGGCCTGCTCGCAGCCCGAGCTCCCACCACTACTCCCCCCCCCTCTCTCTGTTACGTAATTTACTATTTTTCTGCTTTATTGCGAACATTACAATCGCTCCTCTTCCTCACTCCTCTCCTCTCTGCTCATTCTCTGCTGCTTCCCTGCACCCATCACGCCACGGGACACCCGTGACAACACCTTCACTGCCTCCCCCCTCCCTCCTGACCCCACCCTGTGCCTCCCTCTACCCCACTTTCTTTCCCATCAACCTCTTCTCGTCGTTTTCTCTCCTTTCGCTCGTGCAGCCAACGGACATGTTTAGGTAGTTTATATATTTACATGGCTTATTTATTTACGATGCCACGCCACGCCGGAGGTTGCTCTCTCTCTCCTCAAATCCCCCAACACGGACTGTTCAGCTTCCCGCCACCTGAGATTCTGGGGGACGACGTGAGAGACGCCGCTGGACAGTGTGCGGGGAAGCGGGACGTCATCGCTGCGACCCCCATGAACCGCGGCTACGTGGTCCTCTTCACCGACGCGGAGACGGTGGCGCGTGTCATGGCCACGGGGCTCACCTTCAAGGGGGAGATGTTTGTGCAATGCTCACCTCTCTGCTCCCCCGCTCATCTCCAAGGCCCCTCCTTTCCTCAAAACTGCCGACCTACAGCGAATCCTTGAGCGGTTCGGCAAAGTTGTGTCCCGCATCATTATGCTGCCCTGGCGCACACGGGCCCCAGAGATGGCGCACGTCTTGTCGTTTAAGCGACAAACTTTTGTGATTTTAAAAGGCCAACAACACGGAACTTAACGTGAACTTTAAGTACACGATGGAAGGCTACGCTTACACCGTGTACGTGTCCAACGCGTTGCCACGCTGCTACGTGTGCGGTGGCCATGCCCGTGCAAACTGCGCGGGCAAACCAAAAGGAAAAAACGCGCAGCCTGCAACAAACATCACGCAGCAGCAGCGCCAGCAGCAGCGCCAGCAGCAGCAGCAGCAGTGCCAGCAACAGCAGCGCCGGTAGAAGCAGCAGCCACAGCAGCAGCCACAGCAGCAGGAGCAGCCGCCGTGTGGCGACTACAGCATCCAGCCCAGCGGCAGTACTCCTGGTGCCGCTGCGGATCTCAAGGCAGGGTGAGCCTTGCCAGGCCCGACCGACTGTTCGTCAACGCCAGCAGCGTTAACCTGCGTGGGGACGGTAAAATCGAACCCTCCGTGTTTTCCGATCACCACCTGGTCTCCGTGCTGCTGCGAATTCCCCGAGCGGAGCAGCGCAGCGCCTACTGGAGTCTCAACGTGCGGCTGCTTGATGGCACTGACTTCAGAGAAACCTTCAAAGCCCTTTGGGCTCGGTGGCTGCCTGCCAAAGGAAGCTTCAGCTCCCACCAGCTATGGTGGGACAACACAAAGGCGCAGGTCAGGGCTCTCTGTCAGCAGTTCATGAGCCAGCATCCCGCCGCCAAGAACGAGATGACGCGCCAGCCACAGAACGAGCTGCCGACGCTAGAGGCGGAGCTGAGCTCGTACCACGGCACGCAGCGGGGTGAGACGCTACTGGAGAAGCAGCAGCTTCTCAGGTCCATCACGGACGAGCAGGAACATCGTCGCTTTTGTGTGCAAAAAGATGCAGCACCTGTCGCAGATGGACTCTCCCTATAAGTTTTTCTTCTGCTTAGTTTTTCTTCCGCTTAAACAAAGCACCGGCCAACACCAAAGAAATGTCCAGTTTGCTGACCCCAGATGGACAAACGGCAACATCTGAGGGCGAGATCGCCAAGACCGCCAGGGATTTCCACTCGCAACTTTTCGCCACCGAAACCGTCACACGACGAGGCTGTCCAGGAGCTACTGGACGGGGGCCCTACCTTAGGAGTCCCCGAGCGAGATCGTCTGGACAGCCCCATCACACTACACGAGCTCCACGCCGCTGTGAAGGGGCTCGCAGCTGGCAAAGCCCTGGGGATTGACGGCCTGCCGGTTGAGTTTTATGCGGCCTTCTGGGATGAGCTTGGCCCTCCACTACCGCAACTGTTCACGGAGATCCTGCACAAGGTGAACTCCCACAGAGCTGCAGGAGGGCGGTGGTCTCACTGCTGCCCAAGAAGCGGTACCTGTGCCTCGTCGAGAATTGGCGACCCGCGTTCCTCTTGTGCGCTGACTACAAAATCTTCTCCAAGGTGCTGGCAAACCGGCTCAAGACAGCGCTGGGTCAGCTGATCCTGCCAGAACAGTCGTATTGCATCCCCGGACGGTGCATATACGACAACATCGGTACGGTCAGAGACATAATCTCCCTTGCAGAAGCGCACTACTTGGACTTAGTCCTCCTCTTCTTGGATCAGGGGAAGGCCTTTGGCAGGGTGAGCCACGGGCACCTGGACAAACTCCCAACGTCGCTCGGCTTCGGCCAGGCCTTCATCTCGCACGTCAGGCTCCTGTACACGGGGCACATCCAGCCTCACGAAGATCAACCAGTGGCCCGGCGTGACGAGGGGGGTCAGACAGGGATGCTCCCTCTCGGGGCTGCTGTACACCCTGTTCATTGAGCCGCTGCTACGCCACCTGAGACGAAATCTGACCTGGCCTCAAGGTCCCGGGACCTGAGATCGCGGTCGTCAGGATCTCGGCTTACGCAGACGACGACGTGATGCGTCGAGCTCAACGACGCGTCACGACGTCTCCGCGCTCTGCCGGGCGGTTGCAGTGTAACGAGAGAGATGGCCTCCTCCGCCAGGGTCAACCGGGCCAAGTGCGAGGCCCCCGCTGTGTTTGGGGTCGCAAAGAGTCAGTTGGCGGGACGATGGAGTCAAGTACCTGGGGGTTCACCTGGGAAACCACTCGACGTCACTCTGAACAATTGGAGGCTAAATGACTGACATGGGCGCACGCCTCGCTGCGCAGATGTCATTCAGGGGCCGAGTGCTCGTCGCTAACACCCTGGCAGCTTCTGTGCTGTGGCACAAGACCAAGGCCCTCCAGCCTCCTGCTTGGCTACTCACCAGAGTCAACCGCTCACTGGCGCGCTTCGTCTGGCACGGGAAGCACCGGCTCAGGCCGGGCGTTCTCTGCCTGTCGGTGGGCGAGGGCGGCCAGGGTCTGGTGGACGTCCCCGCCAGGGTCACGAGTTTCAGGCTCATGGCAGTCAGGCGGCTGCTGTACGACCGGGAGGAGCTACCCTGGAAGTCGCCGGTCCTCGCCCTGCCGAGCAATGCAGTGGGGGGGGGGGGGGGGGGGGGGGGTGGGGGGGGGGTGCCTGGGGTACGGAAAGGAGCTCTTCCTGACGGACCTGAGCCTGGTCGACTACACGAGGCTGCCAGGTTATCACCAGAGTCTCTTGGACGCGTGGCGGAGCTTCGAGCGGAGCGGAACGGCGTGGCGCCCTATGACCTCGTGCAGTTCCTGAACGAGCCCTTGTTCTGCAACGGGCTCTTCCAGGGGATCGGAGGAGAGAGGACCCTGCCTCTACGCCTCACATCAGCAGGGCTGCGGACAGTCTTCCACCTCGTGCAGGCCCACCAGCGCAAGTGGAAGACCGCAGCTGAGATCGCCAGCACCACTAGGGGGCTCCGCTCCACGCTCGCCGGGGAGAAGCTGCTGCAGGACGTCGCTCTGTGCCATGAAGGAGCTGCGCCTGAAGCTGGAGGCGCCGGGGGATGGTGGCGGCCCTCCCCCCCCTCTCCTCCTTCCCGGAGTTGTGCTTCTCCTGCGCGCAGCCCCCCGGCCACAGCGACTCCGGCAAGCTACTGAAGCTCCGAGGCTGCAGGAACGTGCCCCTGAAGAGCGTTCTGAACACGGCGCTCTACACGTGCCGTGTCAAGGCGCTGCATTCCCAGGACCTGGCTGACCTACCGGACACTAAATGGAGAGACCATTTCTCTCCCCTCATTGCGGCCGCCCCTCAGTGGAAACAAACGTACAAGTCTCCCCCGTAGCCCAACGCTGCGGTGACCTCCGGTGGAGGTTGGCACACTGCACGTCGGCTCAGCCGAATCTCGCCGGGGGTAACAGACTTTGTGCATTTCCTGCGGTGGTGCCAGGGAGGATCTGCCCCACCGGTACTTACGCTGCCAGCGGCTCAAACCAACGTGTCCCGCCTTTTGGGGGACATCTTCAGGAAACTGGGGGTGCCCTTCTACAACAGCAGCTTCGTATATGGGGTGGAGCCTTACCTGGCTAACAAGCGCCATGACCTCACCAACTTCGCCTGTGCTCAGGCCAAGATGGCGGTGGACAGAACTAGGAAGAAGATGCTGGAAAGTGACACTGACGGCTGCTCTGTGATGATTCCAGTGTTCAGAGGCCTGCTCAAGGCGCGGCTCCGGCTGGAGCACGCCATGTACCACACACATGTCGGTGATGTGCAGCGCGTCTTCTTCGAACGCTGGGGAGCCGGGCAAGCCCCTCTCTGTACCAGCGTGGACGGCGCCCTCGTGGTGATCACTTTCTGAAGCGCTCGCTCGTCACCGTGGCGTGCGCCATGACCACCACCACCACCACGTGGCTTTTATTTCGTGTTGTGCGCGGTGCTTTAAGCGCCACAGCGCGTCGATTTATAGCGATTATTCGTTTGATTGCTGGTGACTTTGTGTGTTTCGTATCGGAATCGCCTCCAGTGCTGTTGCTGCTGGCGGCAATAGAAGTTTAAAAGTCTCTGACTCTTTCTCTGAGTCTCTCTCTCTGAGTCTCTGTCTGGGGGCTGATAATGGCCGTGTCGGAGAATCCGAGGGGCTTGGTACGAGTGAGGGAGCGAGTAAGTGAACGAGTGACCGAGTGGTTGAGTGAGCGAGTAAGTGAGTGAACGAGTGAGCGAGTAAGTGAGTGAGCGAGTGGTTGAGTGAGCGAGTGAGTGGTTGAGCGAGGGAATGGTTGAGCGAGGGAGTGAGTGAGTGAATGAGTGAGTGAGCGAGTGGTTGAGTAAGTGAGCGAGTGAGTGGTTGAGCGAGGGAATGGTTGAGCGAGGGAGTGAGTGAGTGAATGAGTGAGTGAGCGAGTGGTTGAGCGAGGGAGTGAGTGAATGAACGAGTGAGTGAATGAACGAGTGAGTGAATGAGTGAGTGAGTGAATGAGTGAGTGAGTGAATGAGTGAATTAATGAGTGAGTGAATGAGTGAATGAGTGAGTGAGTGAATTAATGAGTGAGTGAATGAGTGAATGAGTGAGTGGGTGAATGAGTGAGTGAGTGAGTGAATGAGTGAATTAATGAGTGAGTGAATGAGTGAATGAGTGAGTGGGTGCAGCCGCTGCTCGCTCGCTGCTCGCTCGCTGCACTTGCTCCGCATGCGGCGGGCAGCAGCTGGCCGCGTGGCGCCTTTGCCTTTAGCCGGGGCTCCCCCCTCCCCCCTCCGCCCCCCTCCCCCCTCCGCCCCCCTCCCCCCTCCCCCTCCCTGCTCCTTCTCCTCCTCTGGAGCGCTCAGCTGCTCAGCGGAGTGGTGCTTAGGGAGAAGGGGGGGATGAGCGTGGTGAGTGAGTGTGGTGAGTGAGTGTGGTGAGTGTGGTGTGTGTGGTGAGTGAGTGTGATTGGTGAGTGAGTGTGGTGAGTGAGTGTGGTGAGTGAGTGTGGTGAGTGAGTGTGATTGGTGAGTGAGTGTGATTGGTGAGTGAGTGTGGTGAGTGAGTGTGGTGAGTGAGTGTGGTGAGCGTGGTGAGTGAGTGTGGTGTGTGTGGTGAGTGTGGTGTGTGTGGTGAGTGTGGTGTGTGTGGTGAGTGAGTGTGGTGAGTGATTGTGAGTGTGGTGAGTGTGGTGTGTGTGGTGAGTGAGTGTGGTGAGTGAGTGTGAGTGTGGTGAGTGTGGTGAGTGAGTGTGAGTGTGGTGAGTGATTGTGAGTGTGGTGAGTGTGGTGTGTGTGGTGAGTGAGTGTGGTGAGTGTGGTGAGTGAGTGTGAGTGTGGTGAGTGTGGTGAGTGAGTGTGGTGAGTGTGGTGAGTAAGTGTGAGTGTGGTGAGTGTGGTGAGTGAGTGTGGTGAGTGAGTGTTGTGAGTGAGTGTGGTGAGTGAGTGTGGTTAGGGTGGTGAGTGAGTGTGGTGAGTGAGTGTGGTGAGTGTGGTGAGTGAGTGTGAGTAGTGTGTGAGTGTGGTGAGTGAGTCTGGTGAGTGAGTGTGGTGAGTGTGAGTGGTAAGTGAGTGTGGTGAGTGAGTGTGGTGAGTGTGAGTGGTAAGTGAGTGTGGTGAGTGAGTGTGGTGAGTGTGAGTGGTAAGTGAGTGTGGTAAGTGAGTGTGGTGTATGGTGTGTGTGGTGAGTGAGTGTGGTGAGTGAGTGTGAGTGGTGAGTGAGTGTGAGTGGTGTGTGAGTGTGAGTGGTGAGTGTGGTGGGTGAGTGTAGTGAGTGTGGTGAGTGAGTGTGGTGAGTGTGGTGAGTGTGAGTGTGGTGAGTGTGGTGAGTGAGTGTTGTGAGTGAGTGTGGTGAGGGTGGTGAGTGAGTGTGGTGAGTGAGTGTGAGTGTGGTGAGTGAGTGTGAGTAGTGTGTGAGTGTGGTGAGTGAGTCTGGTGAGTGAGTGTGGTGAGTGTGATTAGTGAGTGAGTGTGAGTGGTGAGTGAGTGTGGTGAGTCTGGTGAGTGAGTGTGGCGAGTGTGAGTGGTGAGTGAGTGTGAGTGGTGAGTGAGTGTGGTGAGTGTTTGGGCTATGTGTGCCCTCAGGGCTCCGTGTTACTCATTAACATTCAGCTCACACTTATACACACTTACACACACACTTACACACACACTTACACACACACACTCACACACACACTCACACACACACTCACACACACTCACACACACACTTACACACACACTTATACACACACTTACACACACACTTACACACACACTTACACACACACTCACTTACACTTGCACACACTTGCACACACGCACACTTGCACACGCGCACACTTGCACACACGCACACTTACACACACGCACACACACACTTACACACTCACACACTTACACACTCACACACTTAGACACACGCACACACGAAGTTCGCACGCACAGGAATGTCATCCTCGCATACACACTCACACACTCACGAACTTGCATAAGCAAACTCATACTCACTCACACACTCACACTCAAACACACACTCACACACACACTCACACTTAAACACACACTCAAACACACACTCACACACTCACTCACACACTCAAACACACACTCACCCACACTCACTCCCTCAAACACACACACACTCACCCACACTCACACTCACTCAAACACACACACACTCACCCACACACTCACACACATACTGAGTGAGTGGATGGGTAGGTGCATGAGTGTGTGAATAGGTGGATGAGCGAGCGGGTGAGCGAGTGGATGAGTGAGTGGATGAGCGAGCGGGTGAGCGAGCGGGTGAGCGAGCGGGTGAGCGAGTGGATGAGCGGATGAGCGAGCAGGTGAGCGAGCGGGTGAGTGAGCGGGTGAGCGAGCGGGTAAGTGAGTGGATGAGCCGTGCCTGCCTTCACATGTCCTGTGACTTGCCCTCGCGACTTGCCCCACAATTGGTAGCGGGCTACCTGGAGCACTTTGCCCTTGTAGTGGGCGTGGGTGCCGGGGCGTGCACTGGGCTCAAGAATGTTTGACTCGGTGATGTGATGTTGACAAAGATGGGCTCCAAAAACACTCTCTCAGTGTCACACACTCACACACTCCCTCACACTCTCTCTCACACTCTCTCACTCTCTCACACTCTCACTCTCTCTCACTCTCTCACTCTGTGTGTCTCA
Source organism: Lethenteron reissneri (assembly GCF_015708825.2). NCBI lineage: Eukaryota > Metazoa > Chordata > Hyperoartia > Petromyzontiformes > Petromyzontidae > Lethenteron > Lethenteron reissneri. Next base: position 336,564 of record NW_026891381.1, read on the forward strand.
CTCTGTGTCTCTCTCTCACACTCTCTGTGTCTCACTCTCACTCTGTGTGTCTCACTCTCTGTGTCTCTCTCTCACACTCTCTGTGTCTCACTCTCACTCTGTGTGTCTCACTCTCTGTCTCACTCTCTCACTCTCTGTGTCTCACTCTCACTCTGTGTGTCTCACTCTGTGTCTCTCTCTCACACTCTCTGTGTCTCACTCTCACTCTGTGTGTCTCACTCTCCGTCTCACTCTCTCACTCTGTGTGTCTCACTCTCACTCTGTGTGTCTCACTCTCTGTCTCACTCTCTCACTCTCTGTGTCTCACTCTCACTCTTTGTGTGTCTCACTCTCTGTCTCACTCTCTCTCTCACTGTGTCTCACACTCTCTGTGTCTCTCTCACTGTGTCTCTCACTCTTTGTGTGTCTCACTCTCTGTCTCACTCTCTCTCTCACTGTGTCTCACACTCTATGTGTCTCTCTCACTGTGTCTCACACTCTCTGTGTGTCTCACACTCTCTGTGTCTCTCTCACTGTGTCTCACACTCTCTGTGTGTCTCACACTCTCTGTGTGTCTCACACTCTCTGTGTGTCTCACTCTCTCTGTCTGTGTAGTGGTTAGCGCTACGCTGCACTACGAACCCGGCAACCCGAGTTCGATTCCCGCTCACGGCCAACACCCAGTGGCGATTATCTGAACCGGTCATGAGCTTCCCCTAGTTCGACTCAGCCTCAAACGAGTAGCTGGTGTAGCGGTGGTGGTGGTGGTGTAGTAAACATCGCCAGCACTGGGGGAGAGACAAAGACGGCCGGGCGTGGTGCTGGCCACCCACCCCTCTGTGTGTGCCACAGTCCCGACCTTCATAGGCGCTCGCTAACAGCACTTGCCCCTACAGCCTGCTAGAGGCTACACGGGGGATCTTTGTCTGTGTGTAGGTGCTACTGACAGCACTTGCCCCTACAGCCTGCTAGAGGCTACACGGGGGATCTTTGTCTGTGTGTAGGTGCTACTGACAGCACTTGCCCCTACAGTCTGCTAGAGGCTACCTGGGGGATCTTTGCCTGTGTGTAGGTGCTACTGACAGCACTTGCCCCTACAGCCTGCTAGAGGCTACACGGGGGGTCTTTGTCTGTGTGTAGGTGCTACTGATAGCACTTGCCCCTACAGCCTGCTAGAGGCTACACGGGGGAGCTTTGTCTGTGTAGGTGCCACTGACAGCACTTGCCCCTACAGCCTGCTAGAGGCTACCTGGGTGATCTTTGCCTCTGCATATTTGCCAATGAGCTCAGCGCGAGGTGCGGCTGCCCTCCTGGGGCGTGGGACTGTGGGTGGCACCTCCACGTTGCTGTGCCGGGGCCCAGGACCGCCCACAATGAAACACAACAACAGAGCCGAGTGGCGGCGAGGGCGGGTGGGGGCTGGCGGGGGACGGGTGGGACATTCGCCGTTGCTATGGCGGGGCCAGGCACGAGCCGGATGCGTGGTTCATGTTGATCGGTGTTCATTTCGGTGTTGTTGGGGGAGTGGTGGCGCTGCGGTTAGTATCGTCAGCGGGACCATCACCACCATCATCACCACCTGAATCACCATTACCCCCATCATCACCATCATCACCACCTGAATCACCACCATCACCACCATCACCACCACCCCCACCACCACCCCCACCATTACCCCCATCACCATCATCACCACCACCATCACCATCATCACCACCATCACTATCATCACCACCACCATCACCACCATCATCACCACCATCATCAGTAGCATCACCACCATCATCACCACCACCCCCACCATTACCCCCATCACCACCATCACCACCATCATCAGTAGCATCATCGGTAGCGTGAGCCAAACGCTTATCCAGCTGTAATCACCACTCGTAGTTTAATTTGGGGCTTAAACATCCACCTGCACTCATGACGTGATTAATGTAATTATTGGTTACCACGAGCTTGCCTGCCACGTCTGATGAGACATGCAATGTGGAGACCAGTCAAGAGCTTCGCTGACGATGAACCAATGCTGCTAATGGAGACGCAATCCCAGAAGGCCGCGTGGCTGATGGGACGTGTGAAATAGACTCGTGTTGTTGACACGGACTGATAGAGACACACTCGGAGAGAGAGAGACCCAGACCCGGGGATTGAACCCAGACTCTCAGTGTCTCTGACACGGCCATCGTGATAGAGACACCCAGACCCAGGGATTGAACCCAGACTCTCAGTGTCTCTGACACGGCCATCGTGGCAAAGAGAGACACCCAGACCCAGGGATTGAACCCAGGCCCTCAGTGTCTCTGACACGGCCATCGTGAAGCCAGCTGGAATGTGGCGATGGTTGTAGCCACCGCAGGGCAGATTAGCGGAGCAGCAGTGAGGTGTCTGGGCGGGTGGGTGGGTGACTCACTCAGCCACTCACCCACCTACATACCTGTGCGGAGGGTGGGCGAGTGAGTTAAATAGCGGATGGGTGAGTGAATGAGTGAGTGGTTGATTGAGCAAATTAACGGGTGAGTGAGTTGGTGGCAGGTGGGTCAATAGGTGAGTGGGTGAGTGAGTGAGTTAACGGGTGAGTGGGTGGTTGAGTGGGTGGGTGGGCGGGTGAGCGGGTGGGCAGGTAAGTTAACGGGTAAGTGGGTGGATGAGTGGGTGGGTGAGGTGGGTGGGGTGGGTGAGTGGGTGGGTGGTGGGTGGGTGAGCGGGTGGGCGGGTGAGTTAACGGGTGAGTGGGTGGGTGAGTGGGTGGGCGGGTGAGTTAACGGGTGAGTGGGTGGGTGAGTGGGTGGGTGGGTGAGTAGGGTGGGTGGGGTGCTGTGTTTGACGTGTGGTTGGTGGGTGAGTGTGGTGGGTGGCTGTTTGGTGAGTGGTGGGTGGTGAGTGGGTGGGTGAGTGGTGGGTGAGGTGAGTGGTGGGTGGGTTGGGGGGTGAGTGGGTGTTGGGTGGTGGGTGGGTGGTGAGTGGGGTGGGTGGTGCTGGGTTGGGTGGTGGGTGGTGGGTGAGTGGGTAGGGTGGGTGGTTGCTTGTGTTGCGGTGGGGGTGGGTGGGTGGAGTGGGTGAGTGGGTGGGTGGTGCTGTGTTGCGGTGGTGGGTGGTGGGTGGGTGAGTGGTGTGAAGTGGGTGGGTGGGTGGGTGAGTGGGTGGTGAGTGGGTGGGTGGGTGGGTGGTGGGTGGGTGGTGGTGAGTGGGTGGGTGGGTGGGTGGGTGGAGGTGGGTGAGGGTGGGTGAGTGGTGATGTGCTGGGTTGGGTGGTGGGTGAGTGGGTGGGTGGGTGAGGTGGGTGAGTGGGTGAGTGGTTGCTGTGTTGCGGTGGTGGGTGGGTGGGTGGGTGAGTGGGTGGGTGGGTGAGTGGGTGGGTGGTGGGTGAGTGGGTGGGTGGGTGGGTGGGTGAGTGGGTGGGTGGGTGAGTGGGTGGGTGGGTGAGTGGGTGGGTGGGTGGGTGGGTGAGTGGGTGGGTGGGTGGGTGAGTGGGTGGGTGGGTGGTTGCTGTGTTTGCGGTGGTGGGTGGGTGGGTGAGTGGGTGGGTGAGTGGGTGAGTGGGTGGGTGGTTGCGGTGGTGGGTGAGTGACAGTGACTCATCCTGCCCACACCTGCAGCCTTTAACGCGTCCACGCAAAGATGTCGCCATAGAGATGGCTTTGTGTGTCTGTGTGTGTGTCTATGTGTGTGTCTGTGTGTGTGTCTATGTGTGTGTCTGTACGTGTGTGTGTGTCTGTACGTGTGTGTGTGTCTGTACGTGTGTGTGTATCTGTGTGTGTGTGTCTGTGTGTGTGTCTATGTGTATGTGGCTGTGTGTGTTTGTGTGTGCGTATCTGTGTGTGTGTGTGTGTCTGTACGGTGTGTGTGTGTCTGTACGTGTGTGTGTGTCTGTACGTGTGTGTGTATCTGTGTGTGTGTGTGTCTGTGTGTGTGTCTGTGTGTGTGTCTGTGTGTGTGTCTGTGTGTGTGTTTGTGTGTGCGTATCTGTGTGTGTGTGTCTGTGTGTGTGTGTCTGTGTGTGTGTGTCTGTGTGTGTGTCCGTGTCTGTGTGTGTCTGTGTGTGTGTCTATGTGTGTGTCTATGTGTGTGTCTATGTGTGTGTCTGTGTGTGTGTCTGTACGTGTGTGTCTGTACGTGTGTGTGTCTGTGTGTGTGTGTGTGTGACTTTGTGTGTGTCTGTGTGTGTGACTGTGTGTGTCTATGTGTGTGTCTGTGTGTGTGTCTGTACGTGTCTGTGTGTGACTGTGTCTGTGTGTGACTGTGTCTGTGTGTGTGACTGTGTGTGTGTCTGTGTGTGTGTCTGTATGTGTGTGTGTGTCTGTGTGTGTCTGTGTGTGTGAGTATGTGGGGAGCGGTGGTGCAGTGGTTAGCGCTACGCTGCGCTATGAACCTGGCGACTCATTCCTGCTCATGGCCACAAACTCCATTGACGATTATCTGAACCGGTCCTGGGCCTCCCCTAGGTCGACTCAGCCTCAAATGAGTAGCTGATGGCCGGGCGTGGTGTTGGCCACCCACCCCCTCGTGTGCCACTCTCCCGACCTTCATAAGCGCTCGCTAACAGCACTTGCCCCTACAACATGTTAAGGCTACACGGGGGATCTTTGTCTGTGTCTGGGTGAGTGTACGGTGGTGGTGGTGAGCGTGTATGAGAGAAGTCAACCGGGTAGAGACGTCACCACCACCATCACCACCACCACCACCACCGTCACCACCATCACCACCGCTACCACCACCGTCGCCACCGCCACCACCACCATCACCACCACCACCGTCACCACCACCACCACCGCCACCACCACCACCATCACCACCACCACTGTCACCACCACCGTCACCACCACCACCATCACCACCACCACCGTCACCACCACCACCACCGTCACCACCGCCACCACCGCCACCACCGTCACCACCACCACCACCATCACCGCCACCACCGTCACCACCATCACCACCACCACCACCGTCACCACCGTCACCACCGCCACCACCACCACCATCACCACCACCACCGTCACCACCACCATCACCACCGTCACCACCACCACCACATTGATCTCCATCCAGCAGTGGATGACCAGCGCTGACGATGCTCTGACCTCTTGCCGTTCAGGTTCGAGGAGGAGGAGACCAAAGCCAAAGACCTCCAGAGCATGGTGATGCGGATGAAAGAGGTGAAGATGGTCACAGGGGCCGTGTCGGATACTCACCCACACACTCACCCACACACTCACCCACACACTCACCCACCCACCCACACACTCACCCACACACTCACCCACACACTCACCCACACACTCACCCACACACCCACACACTCACCCACACACTCACCCACACACTCACCCACACACTCACCTGATTACTCACCCACCCACACACTCACCCACACACTCACCCACACACTCACCCACCCACCCACACACTCACCCACACACTCACCCACACATTCACCCACACACTCACCCACACACCCACACACTCACCCACACACTCACCCACACACTCACCCACACACTCACCTGATTACTCACCCACCCACACACTCACCCACACACTCACCCACACACTCACCCACCCACCCACACACTCACCCACACACTATCACCCACACACTCACCCACACACTCACCCACACACACACCCACCCACCCACACACTCACCCACACACTCACCCACACACTCACCCACACACTCACCTGATTACTCACCCACCCACACACTCACCCACACACTCACCCACACACTCACCCACCCACCCACTCATCCACCCCCACTCACCCACCCACCCCCACCCCCCACTCACCCACTCACCAACTCACTCACCGACTCACTCAGCCATTCACCCACTCACCAACTCACTCACCAACTCACTCACCCACCCACTCACTCACTTACCACCCACCCACTCACTTACTCACCCACCCACTCACTCACTCACCCACTCACTCGCTCACCCACTCACTCACTCACTAACCCACTTACCCACTCACCAACTCACCCACTCACTCACTCACTCACCCACTCACTCACTCACCCACTCACCCACTCCACTCACTCACTCACCAACTCACCCACTCACTCACTCACTCACCCACTCACTCACTCACCCACTCACTCACTCACCCACTCACTCACTCACCCACTCACCCACTCACTCACTCATGCACACTTGTGATATGGGACTGCTATGCTGGACTCGTGGTGAGTGATTGTGGTGAGTAACCGTTGTGAGTGTGGTGAGTGATTGTGGTGAGTAACCGTGGTGAGTGTGGTGAGTGTGGTGAGTGATTGTGGTGAGTAACCGTGGTGAGTGTGGTGAGTGTGGTGAGTGACTGTGGACTTGTCAGTGGTAGCTGTGACGTTCTGCCCTCTGTTGGCCATGAATGGAATTACAACATTCACTATACAGCAGGGACTGTGTGTGTGTGTCTCTGTGTGCGTGTCTGTATGTGTGTGTGTCTGTGTGTGTGTGTGTCTGTATGTGTGTGTGTCTGTGTGTGTTTTTCTGTGTGTGTGTCTGTGTGTGTGTCTGTGTGTGTCTATCTGTGTGTGTGTCTGTGTGTGTGTATCTGTTTGACTGTGTTAGTGACTGTGTGTGTGACAGTGTTAGTGACTGTGTGTGTGTGTATCTGTGTGTGTGTGACTGTGTGTGTGACTGTGTGTGTGACAGTGTTAGTGACTGTGTGTGTGTGTGACTGTGTTAGTGACTGTGTGTGTGTGTAATCTGTGTGTCTGTGTGTGTATCTCTGTGTGTGTATCTGTTTGACTGTGTTAGTGACTGTGTGTGTGACAGTGTTAGTGACTGTGTGTGTGTGTAATCTGTGTGACTGTGTGTGTGTGTATCTGTGTGTGTGTGACTGTGTGTGTGTGTATCTGTGTGTGTGTGACTGTGTGTGTGACTGTGTTAGTGACTGTGTGTGTGTGTGACTGTGTTAGTGACTGTGTGTGTGTGTAATCTGTGTGTCTGTGTGTGTGTGTATCTGTGTGTATCTCTCTGTGTGTGTGTATCTCTGTGTGTGTGTGGTGGACACTCTGTGGTGGACTCAGCAATGGTCCGAGATGGACTCGAAGATCCATGAGAAGGCCCGCAAGGTGGACATGGACATCTGTCGGAGGATCGAGATCACAGCCAAATTGTGTGACATCGCCCAGCAGTGCAACAACGATAGGGCTTACACGGTGAGTTACTCACTCGCTCACTCACTCACCCGCTCACTCACCCGCTCACTCACCCACTCACTCACCCACTCACTCACCCGCTCGGTCACCCACTCGGTCAAGTACTCATTCACTCACTCATTCACTCACTCACTCACTCACTCGCTCACTCACTCGCTCACTCACTCACTCACCCACTCACTCGCTCACTCGCTCACCCGCTCACTCACTCACCCACTCACTCACCCGCTCACTCACCCACTCACTCACCCACTCACTCACTCACTCACCCACTCACTCACCCACTCACTCACTCACTCACTCACCCACTCACCCGCTCACTCACCCGCTCACTCACCCACTCACTCACCCGCTCGGTCACCCACTCGGTCAAGTACTCATTCACTCACTCATTCACTCACTCACTCACTCGCTCGCTCACTCACTCACTCACTCACTCACTCACTCACTCACTCACTCACTCACTCGCTCGCTCGCTCACTCACTCACTCACTCGCTCGCTCACTCGCTCGCTCACTCACTCACTCACCCACTCACTCCTCACTCACTCACCCACTCACCCGCTCACTCGCTCACTCGCTCACTCACTCACCCGCTCACTCACCCACCCACTCACCCACTCACTCACCCAATAACTCCCTCACTCACTCACCCACTCACTCACTCAACGCTAACCCGTTCACTCACCCGTTCACTCACTCACTCACTCACCCACTCGTTCACTCACTCACTCACTAACCCGCTCACTGACCCACTCGCCAACTCGCTCACCCACCAACACATTCATCCATCCAATCATTCACACACTCACCCCCTCACTCACCATCACCAACTTCCACCTCAACATTACTACCAACCACCCCACTCACACAACCATAACGCTCACCACTCCTCACCACTCCTCACCACTGCTCACCACTACTCACCACTACTCACCACTCCTCACCACCGCTCACCGTTTGCCCTCCGTAGTTCCCGGCGAGCCGTGGCCACGAGTTACGTAGCAGCAGCGGCAGCAGCGCCAGCTCCGCTCCTGCCACTCCCACTCCTCCGGGCCTCCGGGCCGGCGCCCCAGAGCATTCTGGGGCCGCCGCTGAGCATTCTGGGAGAAGGGCGGCACGGCGGGAGGACGTGACGGGCCGTGGCGGTGGTGAGGGCGGTGGTGAGGGCGGTGGTGAGGGCGGTGGTGAGGGCGGTGGTGAGGGTGGTGAGGGCGGCGAGGATGGTGAGGAAGATGAAGCAGCAGCTGCCGCTTTCATCGCCAGCAACGTGACGGACGAAGTGAAGCAGATCATGAACCAGATGTGAGTGGTGGTGGTGGTGGTGGTGAGGGTGGTGGTGGTGGTGGTGAGTGAGGGTGGTGGTGAGTGAGGGTGGTGGTGAGTGAGGGTGGTGGTGGTGGTAGTGGTGAGTGAGGTTGGTGGTGGTGGTGAGTGAGGGTGGTGGTGGTGATGGTGGTGAGGGTGGTGAGGGCGGTGGTGGTGAGGGCGGTGAGGGTGGTGAGGTTGGTGGTGGTGACGGTGGTAGTGGTGAGTGAGGGTGGTGGTGGTGGTGAGGTGGTGGTGGTGATGGTGGTGGTGGTGGTAGTGGTGAGTGAGGGTGGTGAGGGTGGTGGTGAGTGAGGGTGGTGGTGGTGAGGGCGGTGAGGGTGGGGAGGGTGGTGGTGAGTGAGGGTGGTGGTGAGTGAGGGTGGTGGTGGTGATGGTGGTGAGGGTGGTGAGGGCGGTGGTGGTGAGGGCGGTGAGGGTGGTGAGGTTGGTGGTGGTGATGGTGGTGGTGGTGGTAGTGGTGAGTGAGGGTGGTGAGGGTGGTGGTGAGTGAGGGTGGTGGTGAGTGAGGGTGGTTGTGGTGATAGCGGTGGTGGTGATAGTGTTGGTTGTGCGTGTGGTGGCGAGGGTGGTGGCAGTGATGGTGGTGATTAACACGTGGAGAAGTACACACAGCACACCTCACTCCCTCCCTCCCCTCCCACCACGATCATCACCACCATCATTGTCACCCCCCCCCCCGCCCGCCCCAGTAGACGTGAGAGCGCCGACTTTGAAGACGACACGGACAGCCTCGTGTGGGAGGAGATGGACGAGACGCTGCTTCTGTGGGACGACTTGGGCCCCATCACCTCCTCCACCTCTCCTGGGGTCCGTCCTCCTCCTCCTCCTCCTGTGTCTCTGTGTCTCTGTGTGTCTGTGTGTCTGTGTCTCTGTGTCTCTGTGTCTCTCTCTCTCTGTGTCTCTCTCTCTCTGTGTCTCTCTCTGGTCTCTGTGTCTCTCTCTCTCTGTGTCTCTGTGTCTCTCTCTCTCTGTGTCTCTGTGTCTCTCTCTCTCTGTGTCTCTGTGTCTCTCTCTGTGTCTCTGTGTCTCTCTCTCTGTGTCTCTGTGTCTCTCTCTCTCTGTGTCTCTGTGTCTCTCTCTGTGTCTCAGTGTCTCTCTCTCTCTGTGTCTCTGTGTCTCTCTCTGTGTCTCTGTGTCTCTCTCTGTGTCTCTGTGTCTCTCTCTGTGTCTCTGTGTCTCTCTCTCTCTCTGTCTCTGTGTCTCTCTCTGTGTCTCTGTGTCTCTCTCTCTCTCTGTCTCTGTGTCTCTCTCTCTGTGTCTCTGTGTCTCTCTCTCTCAGTGTCTCTGTGTCTTTGTGTCTCAGTGTCTCTGTATCTCTGTGTCTCTGTATCTCTGTGTCTCTGTGTCTCTGTGTCTGTGTCTCTGTGTCTCTGTGTCTCAGTGTCTCAGTGTGTCTGTGTCTCAGTGTCTCTCTCTGTCTGCCAGGGGTTCACAATGGCCGTGTCAAAGACACTGAGTCTGTGTCTCAGTGTCTCTCTCTGCCAGGGGTTCACAATGGCCGTGTCAGAGACACTCAGAGTCAGTGTCTCTGTGTCTCTCTCTCTCTGCCAGGGGTTCACAATGACGGGAGGGATCGAGCGTTTCTCAGTAACTCCCACCCACCTTTGTCTCCCTGCAGGCTTGCGCCAACTCCCTCAACAACAACACGAGTGATGGCAAGGGATGGGTGAGTGGGTGGGTGGATGAGTGAGTGAGTGAGTGGGTGTGTGAGTGAGTGGGTGAGTGGGTGAGTGGGTGAGTGTGTTTGTGTGTGAGTAAGTGGGTGGGTGAGTGGATGTGTGAGTGTGTGAGTGAGTGAGTGGGTGGGTGGATGAGTGAGTAGGTGAGTGAGTGGGTGGGTGGGTGAGTGAGTGGGTGAGTGTGTTTGTGTGTGTGTGAGTGGGTGGGTGAGTGGGAGTGTGAGTGTGTGAGTGAGTGGGTGGGTGAGTGGGTGGCTGTGTGAGTGGGTGAGTAGATGGGCGAGTGGGTGAGTGGATGGGTGAGTAGGTGAGAGGATGGGTGTGTGAGTGAGTGGGTGAGTGAGTGGGTGGGTGGGTGGGTGAGTGTTTGAGTGAGTGAGTGAGTGTGTGAGTGGGTGAGTGTGTGAGTGTGTGAGTGGGTGAGTGAGTGGGTGAGTGTGTGAGTGAGTGTGTGAGTGAATGAGTGTGTGAGTGAGTGTGTGTGTGAGTGGGTGGGTGAGTGAGTGAGTGGGTGAGTGAGTGGGTGAGTGAGTTGATGGTTGTCTGCGTCTGTGTCAAGGTGGACTCGGTGGAGACGGTGATCCGGGAGACGGAGTCTCTGCTGCAGAATCGAGAGAAGGAATACCAGGAGACCATCAGCCAGATCGAGGTGGACTCCCATCACCACCATCACCACTACCATCACCACCATCACCACTACCATCACCACTACCATCACCACCATCACCACTACCATCACCACCACCATCACCACCATCACCACTACCATCACCATCATCACCACTACCATCACCACCATCACCATCACCACCATCACCACTACAATCACCACTACCATCACCACCACCATCACCACTACCATCACCATCACCACCACCATCACCATCACCACTACCATACATCCACCATCACCACCACCATCACCATCACCACCACCATCACCACCACCATCACCACTACCATCACCACCACCACCATCACCACTACCATCACCACTACCATCACCACTATCATCACCATCACCAATACCGTCACCACTGCCATCACCAGCACTGCCTCCACTATCACAACCTCCACCACCATCCACCCTGATGATGATGCTACCGCTGCTGCGTCTACTGTTGATGCTGCTGCTTCTGACGCGACGGCTGCTGCTACTGCTGCTACTACTGTTGATGCTACTGCTGCTGTTCATGATGATGCTGCCGATGCGATGCTGTTGATGCTGATGATGATGCTGAAGTTGATGATGCTGATTATGATGATGCTGTTCATGATGATGCTGATGATGATGCTGGTGCTGCTGGTGATGATGATGCTGGTGATGATGATGCTGATGATGATGATGCTGCTGTTGATGATGCTGATGTTGATGATGATGATGCTGGTGATGATGCTGTTGATGATGATGATGATGCTGCTGATGATGCTGCTGCTGATGATGCTGCTGTTGATGATGCTGATGATGATGATGCTGTTCATGATGATGCTGATGATGATGCTGGTGCTGCTGGTGATGATGATGCTGGTGATGATGATGCTGATGATGATGCTGCTGTTGATGATGCTGATGTTGATGATGATGATGCTGGTGATGATGCTGTTGATGATGATGATGATGCTGCTGATGATGCTGCTGCTGATGATGCTGCTGTTGATGATGCTGATGATGCTGCTGTTGATGCAGATGGAGCTGGTGATGATAATGATGATGATGCTGATGATGATGCTGTTGATGATGATGATGCTGTTGATGATGATGATGATGATGCTGATGATGATGCTGCTGGTGCTGCTGGTGGTGCAGATGGAGCTGGTGATGATGCTGATGATGCTGATTATGATGATGATGATGACGATGCTGATGATGATGATGATGACGCTGCTGGTGCTGCTGGTGGTGGGCAGATGGAGCTGGCGAACGCCAAGAACGACATGACGCGCCACCTGCACGAGTACATGGAGATGTGCAGCATGAAGCGCGGCCTCGACGTGCAGATCGACTCCTGCCACAGCCTCATCAGCCACTCGGCACAAAGGTGGGAGGTGCTCCCTCGCTCGCTCGCTCGCCGCTCGTCCACCACCTCAACCGTTCGCTCGCCCCGCTCACTCAACCGCTCGCTTAATCGCTCGCCCCACTCATTCGCCCCACTCACTCGCCCCACTCACTCACTCGCCCACTTACTCACTCACTCGCTCGCCCACTCGCTCAACAACTCGCTCACTCACTCGCTCACTCACTCGCCCACTCACTCACTCACTCACTCGCCCACTCACTCACTCGCTCGCCCACTCGCTCACCCACTCGCTCACTCACTCACTCACTCACTCGCCCACTCGCTCACCCACTCGCTCACTCACTTGCTCACTCACTCACTCACTCGCCCACTCACTCACTCACTCGCCCACTCGCTCACCCCACTCGCTCACCCGCTTGCTCATTCACTCGCTCACTCACTCATTCACTCGCCCTCTCACCCACTTGCTCTCTCACTCGCTCGCCCACTCACTGGCTTACTCACCCGCTCGCTCACTCGCTTGCTCATTCACTCACTCACCCACTCGCTCACCCACTCGCTCACTCACCTGCTCACTCACTCGCCCACTCACGCACTCGCTCACCCGCTCGCTCACCCGCTCGCTCACCCGCTCGCTCACCCACTCGCTCACTCACTCACCCACTCGCTCACTCACCCACTTGCTCACTCACCCACTCACCTGCTCACTCACTCACTCGCTCACCCGCCCGCCCACTCACCTACTCACCCACTCAGCTTGCTTGCTCGCTCACTCACCCACTCGCTCGCTCACCCACTCGCTCACCTACTCGCTCGCTCACCCACTTGCTCACCCACTCACCCGTCCGCTCACTCACTCACCCGCTGACTTGCTCACTCACCACCTCACTCTCCTGCTCACTCACTCACCTACTCACATACCGACTCACCCACTCGCTCACCCACTCGCTCGCTCACCCACTCGCTCACCTACTCGCTCGCTCACCCACTCGCTCACCCACTCACCCGTCCGCTCACTCACTCACCCGCTGACTTGCTCACCTCACCACCTCACTCTCCTGCTCACTCACTCACCTACTCACATACCGACTCACCCACTCACCCACTCGCTCATCCACTCTCTCACAGATAATGGTGTTAATGGTGATGGTGTTGATGGTGATGTTGATGGTGATGTTGATGATGATGGTGTTGATGATGATGTTAATGATGATGGTGTTGATGGTGATGTTGCTGATGTGATGATGATGTTAATGGTGATGGTGTTGATGATGATGTTAATGATGATGGTGTGATGGTGATGTTGATGGTGTTGATGATGATGTTAATGGTGATGTTGATGTTGATGGTGTTGATGATGATGTTAATGGTGATGTTGATGTTGATGGTGTTGATGATGATGTTAATGGTGATGTTGATGTGATGTTGATGGTGTTGATGATAATGTTGATGTTAATGGTGATGTTGATGGTGATGTTGATGGTGATGTTGATGTGATGATGGTGTTGATGTTGATGATGGTGTTGATGTTGATGGTGTTGATGATGATGTTGATGTTAATGGTGATGTTGATGGTGTTGATGATGGTGTTGATGTTGATGTGATGGTGTTGATGATGATGTTGATGTTAATGGTGATGTTGATGGTGTTGATGATGGTGTTGATGTTGATGGTGATGTTGATGTTAATGGTGATGGTGATGGTGTTGATGATGGTGTTGATGATGGTGTTGATGTTGATGTTGATGGTGTTAATGTTGATGTTGCAGGAGCCCATCTCCTGTGCAGGGCTGCGTGGCGATGTTGATGGCGGACTCCCCCGACGATGAGGATGGAGACTTCCTGCCAATCACTCCCAGCGGCTGATAACACCATCACCTCCACCATCACCATCACCTCCACCATCACCACCTCCACCATCACCTCCACCATCACCACCTCCACCATCACCTCCACCATCACCACCTCCACCACCATCACCTCCACCATCACCACCTCCACCACCTCCACCATCACCACCTTCACCATCACCACCTCCACCATCACCACCTCCACCACCATCACCACCACCATCACCACCTCCACCATCACCTCCACCATCACCTCCACCATCACCTCCACCATCACCTCCACCATCACAACCATCACCTCCATCATCACCTCCACCATCACCACCTCCATCATCACCTCCACCATCACCACCTCCACCATCACCTCCACCATCACCACCTCCTCCACCATCACCACCTCCTCCACCATCACCACCTCCACCATCACCATCTCCACCATCACCACCTCCACCATCACCACCACCTCCACCACCACCTCCACCATCACCACCTCCACCATCACCTCCACCATCACCCTCCACCATCACCACCTCCTCCACCATCACCTCCACCATCACCACCTCCTCCACCATCACCACCTCCTCCACCATCACCACCTCCTCCACCATCATCACCTCCACTATCGTCATCATCATCACCAACATCACTATCAACTGCAGCAACATCATCATAACTATCATCATCATCATCACTCATCACCATCACTATCATCATCATCACTATCATTATCATCACTATCATCATCATCACCATCATCACTATCATCATCATCACTATCATCATCATCATCACTATCATCATCATCACTATCATCATCATCATCACTATCATCATCATCACTATCATCATCATCATCACTATCATCACCATCACTATCATCATCATCATCACTATCATCATCATCACTGTCATCACCATGTTTGTTCGTCCATTGACAATGATTCTTCCATTGGCTGAACACTGTGGTCAGAGAGGACACTGAGGGCCTGGGTTGGAGGCCTGGGTCTGGGTGTCTCTCTCTCTCTCTAAGCCTCTATCAAGGGGGGTTCACAATGGCCATGTCGCTGGGCTCGTGATGGCTGTGACCTCTATGAGAGTGCGTGGATCTCGCTCGAGCTAAGAGATCTGTATTAAACACTGTAGGAATATAGCCTATACTCTTCAGGTGTAGCAATTCTAAACCCCATTTAGCCTAACTGCACTAACAATTCCCAAACCATATGCATTGCTTACGAAATGAATGCCTTACTGCTCATACAGTCCTAGTTGCCGCCCCCTGCTGCTGCTGCTGTTGCCTGGAGACTCAGGGTCTTGAGACTCGTGGTGTTGAGACTCAGGGTTTAGAGACTCGGGGAGACCAGGTCTCAGGGTCTGGAGAATCAGGGTCTTAAGACTCAGGGTTTAGAGACTCAGAGAGACCAGGTCTCAGGGTCTGGAGACTCAGGGTCTTAAGACTCAGGGTTTAGAGACTCAGAGAGACCAGGTCTCAGGGTCTGGAGAAACAGGGTCTTGAGACTCGGGATATTGAGACTCAGGGAGACCAGGTCTCAGGGTCTGGAAAATCAGGGTTTTTCAAGACTCAGGATCTTGAGACTCGGGGAGACCAGGTCTCAGGGTCTGGAGAATCAGGGTCTTAAGACCCAGGGTTTTGATACTCGGGGAGACCAGGTCTCAGGGTCTGGAGAATCAGGGTCTTGAGACTCAGGGTCTTGAGACTCGGGGAGACCAGGTCTCAGGGTCTGGAGACTCAGGGTCTGGAGAATCAGGGTCTTGAGACTCGGGGAGACTGGGTCTCCAGGTGTAGAGACTCGGGGAGACCGGGTCTCCAGGTGTAGAGACTCGGGGTCTAGAGATCAGAGCCTGCAGACCCAGGGTCTCTACACCCTGGGTCTGCAGGCTCAGCGAGACCGGGTCTTTAAAACTTTAAACTTCCATTGATTTGCACTTAAATACGACTCTACCTAAGCCACGTGAAGCTCACCGGCGGGTACCGGTGGCTTACCGGTTAATGCTGTTGGTGGCTTACCGATTGGTGGTACTATATGCTCACTGATTGGTACCGGATGCTCACCGATTGGTACCATAGGCTTACCGATTGGTGGTACCATAGGCTTACCGATTGGTGGTAACAGACGCTTGCTGATTGGTGGTAAAAGATGCTTGCCGTTTGATAGTACCAGAGGCTTACTGATTGGTGGTATCCAGAGGCTTTGGCTTTTTGATGGTACTCAAGGCTTGCTGATTGGTGGTACCTGTGTCTGTCTGCATGGTACCTGTGTCTGTCTGCATGGTACCTGTGGCTGTCTGCATGGTACCTGTGGCTGTCTGCATGGTACCTGTGGCTGTCTGCATGGTACCTGTGGCTCTAGCCCTGTCCCCAGGACTCCGTTTGAGGGTGACCCCGGTTCCTGGTGGCCGCTCTCCCCAACCTTGAACCTCAAAGCGGCCTCCTCTGTGCGTAGCCCAGAGCTCGACCCACTCACCGCCTCCTCCTCCTCCTGGGGCTGTCGTCATCCCCCCGAGTCCCTCACCCCGAGTCGTCCTCCCCCCCTCCCCCAGGGCCCCCTCCCCCAGGGGTGGCAGTGGCCTTCGGCCTTTCCCGTCGCTGGGTTTGAACACGAGGCCTTAGCGGTGGTGGTGGTGGTGGCGGTGGTGGTGGTGGTGGCGGTGGTGGTGGTGGTGGTGGTGGTGGTGGTGGTGGCGGTGGTGGCGGTGGTGGCGGTGGTGGCGGTGGTGGCGGTGGTGGTGGTGGCGGTGGCGGTGGCGGTGGCGGTGGCGGTGGCGGCGGTGGTGGTGGTGGTGGTGGTGGTGGCGGTGGTGGTGGTGGTGGTGATTGTGGTGATTCTGGTGCCGGTGGTTGCGGTAGGAGCGGTCGTGGTGGTAAAGTCCAAGTTGCACGCAACCGAATTGAGGTGCAGGTGTTTATGGTAGCGGTTACTATGATGGCGGTTGCTGTAGTTGGTAAAAACAGGTTGCACGCAACTGATTGCTCGGGCGTGGAGCCATCCGTCTTAAGAAACCCATTGCAGAGACCCCCCCCCCACATATACGCGGTTCGGTTGCATGCAACTTGGTTGCGCGCAACCGGTTGCTCGGGGCAACGAGCCAGCCGTCTTAATTAGCCCGTTGCATAGACCCCCCCCCCACCCGCCACCACGTATAAGCGGTTAGGTTGCACGCAACCAAGTTGCACGCAACTTATTGTGGGGGCGTGGACCCGGCTGAGTAGCGGTGGCGGCTCGCTCGAGGTTCTGGTTGTTGTTGTTGTTGCCTTGCGTTGTTCTGGGTTCTCCCTCTGCTGCCTCCCCGGCAAACTTTTTTTGACGGTGCCGGTGGCACCTCTGGCTCATTGATTGAAGACGCCGCAGGCTTACCGGTTGGTGGCTTCAGAAAGCTGAACGATTGCCTTGCTGATCGATTTTTGATGGTGCCTGTGGCTCGCTGATTGATGCTAACTGTGGCTATCTGATTGATGGTAATTGTGGCTTTCTGATTGATGGTAACTGTGGCTAGCTGATTGATGGTAACTTTGGCTAGCTGATTGATGGTAACTGTGGCTCGCTGTTTGATGGTAACTTTGGCTAGCTGATTGATGGTAACTTTGGCTAGCTGATTGATGGTAACTGTGGCTCGCTGTTTGATGGTAACTTTGGCTAGCTGATTGATGGTAACTTTGGCTAGCTGATTGATGGTAATTGTGGCTAGCTGATTGATGGTAATTGTGGCTAGCTGATTGATGGTCACTGTGGCTCGCTGATTCATGGTAACTTTGGCTAGCTGATTGATGGTAACTTTGGCTAGCTGATTGATGGTAACTTTGGCTAGCTGATTGATGGTAATTGTGGCTTTCTGATTGATGGTCACTGTGGACGGGGCAGCCCCCAGGTCCTGATCTGCTTCGAGGTCTTCATCCGGTGGCGCCAAATTTGTTTTCGTGGACCCAGCTGCCAAGAAGCGGGTTCATGGGGGTCAGCGGTGAGATTTGTGAAAAGAAACAAACTCCACCGGCCTGCCGTGGTGGTGGCCGTGCTGGTGGTGGTGGCCGTGCTGGTGGTGGTGGCCGTGGTGGTGGCCGTGGTGGCCGTGGTGGTGGTGGCCTTGGTGGTGGTGGTGGTGGCCGTGGTGGTGGTGGTGGACGTTGTGGCCGTGGTGGTAGCCCTGGAGGTGGCAGTACAGCGATTGAGATTGACCGACGCCAAACTCTGTTCTCGGCTCGCCAGTTGAGGGTCAAACATCCCAACGTAGCAGCAGCAGCAGCAGCCCGCCACCTCCTCCTCCTTACGGACGAACTCCTGAGACTCGCCGCGGCTTTCCTGTGGCCGCCGTGTCGATGACGGAGCTCCTCGCCTCCCTACAATGGCCACTTCAGGCGCCGTCTTCTGTGCACGTTAAGAAGGCTGCTGCTGCCCCTGCTGCTGCTGCTGTTGCTGCTGCTGCTGCTGCCGCTGCTGCTGCTGCTACTGCTGCTGCTGCTACTGCTGCTGTGCGGACTCCAAGAGGGGGACCCAGCACTGGCCAAAGTCTCAAGAAGGGGGGGGGGGGGGGGGGTCCAGCATTGGCCGTCTGGAACGTTCTCTTCCTACGGAAGCTCAGCACTTAAATGGTCATCTAGACCGGCAAACTAATTTCTTTCGAATCGCTGCTGCTTGTTGTTGTTGTGTTTAATTTGTTGTCCTTCCCCCCGCACCTCCGATTCGGCACGGTCGGCTACGTACGGTGGTGGTGTGACACAAGTTCAACGTGCAAACAAAAGCCGCGTATTTTTGTACCTGAAATAAGCTACTTCGTGAGTCGAACGTCGCCAATTCGGAGGGGTAGCCAAAGGTTGTTCAACCCCGCCAGTGTTAATGTGGCACCGTAGGGCCTCGCCTGCGTTTGTGTTGTGTGGGGTGGGGAGCGGTGGTGCAGCGGTTAGCGCTACGCTGCGCTACGAACCCGGCGACCCGAGTTCGATTCCCGCTCACGGCCAACACCGGTGACAGCGATTAGCTGAACCGGCCCTGGGCCTCTCCTAGGTCCACTCAGCCTCAAATAAGTAACTGGTGCGGTGTGTAGTAAACATCGTCACTGTGGATACAAAGGCGGCCCGGGCGCGGTGTTGGCCACCCACCCCCTCGTGTGCCACAGTGCCAGCCTTCATAGGTGCTACTCGCTAACAGCACTTGCCCCTACAGCCTGTTAAGGCTACACGGGGGAGCTTTGTGCGGTATGGGGGTGTCTATGGGGAGGGGGCTCCAAATGGCTGCCATGTGAATTATGCAATACTCTATAATCCTATCCTCACGACTATTCACGACTACTGTGCCTGGTGTAGCTGGCGGTCGCGTTGGTTAGGAGAGAGCGGAGTTCCAAAGAAACTCCGCTCTGTGCTGTGGTCGTGGTCTCTTCTTGGTCTGGCGTTTTTTTTTTAATTGCTGAGTTTATAAAATAAAAACGGATAAAAACAAACGTGAGAATTAACATTATTGTGTTGGTGTCATTATTTGCTACTTCTTCGTGTTGTTGTTTATGACCCAGCGGACCAGGCAGCGTTGGCTGGGTCACGTAGCCCGCGTGCCCAGCCACCGCATGCCCAAGGAGCTAACCGGATAGAGGGGGGCTGAAGGGGCACGGCACGGGCTGGGTAAGAGGTGGACTGATGGGTGAGTGAGTGGGGCAGCAACGTCCACCCGTTCCCCTCATCCACGTCGGGCTGCTCTTGCCCCGGCAACCGCCGATGGAGAGTCCCTGGGCCCCCTCGGTTGGCGCCGTCCCTGTACGGGACACAATGTCTTCTTGGTTCTTTCAGTAAAGTCACGTAGAATGGAAATAATTAAATAATAAAAATAAAACATACAATATTTCTCACGACGTTTCGGCCACAATGCAAGTAGCCGTCCTCAGGTGGAGAACAGGTCTGTCGAGGAAACAGACCAAGAAGATGAATCCCTGCAGTCACGAAAACTTTAAATCGGGACACATTGTGTTGCTGGCCGGGAGTTTAAAACACGCACGCAGCCTGCGCGCGCAGCAGCAGCTGCCGCTAGCAAAAAGGCCGCGAACCGCGCCACCACCTGCGCAACGACTGTCTATGCGCCGGCCGCGGGCGGTTCAAGATGGTGACCGAGCGCGCGGTCCTCCTACGGTGGCCTCGCAAGTGGCGCAAAATGGCCGCCAGTGCAAAATGGCCGCCGATGCAAAATGGCCGCACCGGCGCTCGACCACACACACAATTGGCTCTCTCCACGCGCACGTAGCGGCTACCTCGCGATCACCGCCACGCGTTCACCCGCTTCTGCGCGCACTTTTCTTTCCATTCCTCTCGCTCACCCCCCTCCTACACCCTCAATTTATTTCTCCCTCCATAGCCTCTTCCCAAACTCTACCGCCCTAACGGTCGGTGTTACCTTCGATTCCACTCTCTCCTTCACTTCCCACATTGCCAATACCACTCGCACGCGCCTTTACCATCTGTACAACATCAGCTTATCACTACCACTGCTGCCAAACTCCTCGTGCACTTTCCCTTGTCTTCAATCGTCTGAATTATTGCAACTCCTGTTCGGTCTCCCTGCTTAAGCCTTTATCCCTCTTCAACACATCAAAACGCAGCTGCACGGACTGTACTCAACCTTCCATGCACACCTCACTGCTCTCCCCTCCTTCTCTGGCTTCCCGTCTATCGCCGCTGTCTTTTTAAATTCCTCCCTCGAGTATTCAAAGCTTTGCACCGTCTCGCCCCGCCCGACCTCTCTTCTCCCATTTCTTTAAATGTCCCGTCACGCCCCCTGCGATCTCAACATTCCCGTCTCCTTGCTGTTCCATCGCCTCCTTGCGCCTGGTCTCACTCTCGTTCTTGTTCTCTTCTTGCCCCGTTGCACCCTGGATCAAACTCCCACTCACGTCAGACTCTCACCCTCGCTTGCCACCCTTCGCTCGGCCCTCAGATCCTTTCTATTCTCGATCGCTTTTTCTAAAACCCTAAAACCCACCACCAAAACCTAAAACCCACCAAAAATCCAACAAAAAACAAAACATTTAAAATACCCCAGCAATCTCACGAACCGAAAAAGAACTGAAAAGAAATCGAAAAACCTCAAAAAACTCTCAAGAACCCCGAACCCCTATATATTACATTAACAGTGGGCAATTTCACTATGAAATGTTCACGTCTGAACAAGCAAATCGGCATACTAACCTATGCAGTTTTTGACAAAATTGGCCAAATTTTCACAGCTTTATTTTTTAACAAAAAATGCATTCATCGGTGGTGTTAAGCCTTAGAATCCAATATATTACGTTCAAAGTGGTCAATTTCATCATAAAATTTTCACGCGCCAAAAATCAAATCTGCATACTAACTTATGCCATTTTTGGCCAAAATTGGCCCAATTTTCACAGCTTTACTTTTTCAACAAAAAATGCATTCCTCGGTTGTGTTTAGCCTTAGAATCCTAAATATTCCAATAGCTTCTGTGCCTGTCCTTGGACAGAATCTAATATATTTACGAAAAAAATGAGCAGAGTGTAATAGTATCTTGTATAAATTTAATGGCAGTAAATCTTGCACGAAAGTACGTCATCAAACACTTCACTACATTTCACTGTAGCACTGTATCAATGGCAGTGAATCTGCCACAAAACGAAGTCATTAAACACTTCACTGGAGTTCACTGTAGCACTGTATTAATGGCAGTGATTCTTGTACAAAACTACGTAATAAGACACCTCAATTCATGTCACTGATGCACTGTATATAACTGACCTTCAATTTGTAAAAATTCACTACTTTGATACTTTATTCTCTTCTGCTTTCGGTCGCTGGGGTTACTATAAATTGGAAATCGATATAAAATGTGGAAAATCACCGATAAATGTCAATTTTACCATAATGTAGAAGCATAAATTAGACTTACCCTTTTTTCTCAAGTTCTGAAGAAATAAATAAAGACACAAAATCCACTTTGTTGCTGCGTAGTATTATTTATTAGATTCAACTTCAATAAAGAAAAGTCAAATTTAAAGCGAATTTGCGAATTTTTTTTCGACCTTCTGCGTGAGTGTAAAAATCCACCCCCTCATGAATATTAATGACGGGAGGGGGATGCGGCATGTGGAGTGACGTCATGCGTGTTACACACAAACAGACATTATTGGCTCATAGTAGTCATTAAAATAGTGGAAATTTCACCAAAAAGCAAATCTGCATACTAACCTATGCTATTTTTTGGCCAAAATTTGGCCAAATTTTCACAGCTTTATTTTTCAACAAAAAGTGCATTCCTCGGTTGTGTTTAGTCTTAGAATCCTAAATATTACATTAAAAGTTAGAAATTTCACTATGAAAGTTTCACTTCCCAAACAGTAAATCTGCATTAAAATAGTGGAAATTTCACCAAAAAGCAAATCTGCATACTAACCTATGCTATTTTTTGGCCAAAATTTGGCCAAATTTTCACAGCTTTATTTTTCAACAAAAAGTGCATTCCTCGGTTGTGTTTAGTCTTAGAATCCTAAATATTACATTAAAAGTTAGAAATTTCACTATGAAAGTTTCACTTCCCAAACAGTAAATCTGCATTAAAATAGTGGAAATTTCACCAAAAAGCAAATCTGCATACTAACCTATGCTATTTTTTGGCCAAAATTTGGCCAAATTTTCACAGCTTTATTTTTCAACAAAAAGTGCATTCCTCGGTTGTGTTTAGTCTTAGAATCCTAAATATTACATTAAAAGTTAGAAATTTCACTATGAAAGTTTCACTTCCCAAACAGTAAATGCCGTTTTTGGCCAAAATTGGCCACATTTTAACAGCTTTATTTTCAACAAAAAATGCATTCATCGGTGGTGTTTAGCCTTAGAATCCCATATATTACGTTAAAAGTGGTAAATTTCACCAAGAAAATTTCACACGCCAAAAATCAAATCTGCATAATAACCTATGCCATTTTTTGGCCCAAATTTGACCAAATTTTCACGGCTCTATTTTTCAACAAAAAGTGCATTCCTCGGCTGTGTTGAGCCTTCGAAACCTATTAATTCCGTTAAAAGTGGTAAATTTCACCACGAAATCTTCACATCGCATGAAGCAAATCGGCATTCTAACCTATGCCATTTTTGGCCAAAATTGGCCAACTTTTCACGGCTTTATTTTCCCCAGAAAAAATGCATTCATCGGTGGTGTATAGCCTTAGAATCCTATATATTCCGTTAAAAGTGGGAAATTTCACCATGAAAATTTCAAGTAAAAAACAGGCAAATCGGCATACTAACCTATGCCATTTTTGGCCAAAATTGGCCAAATTTTCACAGCTTTATTTTCCCAGAAAAAATGCATTCATCGGTGGTGTATAGCCTTAGAATCCTATATATTCCGTTAAAAGTGGGAAATTTCACCATGAAAATTTAAAGTAAAAAACAGGCAAATCTGCATATGCCATTTTTGGCCAAAATTGGCCAAATTTTTACAGCTCTATTTTTCAACAAAAAGTACATTCCTCGGTTGTGTTTAGCCTTCGAAACCTATAAATTGCGTTAAAAGTGGGAAATTTCACCATGTCGGGGAGACAGACCTGGTTTTCACCTGAGGATGGCTGCTTGCGTTGTGGCCGAAACGTCGTGAGAATTATTTTATTATGTTTTATTTTTATTATTTTATTACTTCCCTTCTACGTGACTTTACCGAAAAAACCAAGAAGATGAATCCCTGCAGTCACGAAAGCTTTAAATCGAAAAAAAATACAGCCAATTGATTTTGGAATTAAACCTTTGTTGGAAAAATTAATTAAATAAAAGATTCCGACATGGAAATACCAGGGATTGAACCCATGGCCTCACACATGCAAAGTGTGCGCTCTCCCACTGAGCTACATCCCCACCACGCTGGCAGCCAGGTAGCCAGCCCCCTTAGCTATCGGCCCCTCCCCTTACCGCCCTTCCGTCAGGCCCCTCCGCTGACCCCCCCCCTCCCTTAGGCCCCTTCCCTGACCCCTACCCCCCATATCCTTGGTTCCTCCCCTGACCCCCCTTCATGTCCCATGAAGCAAATCGGCATACTAATCTATGCCATTTTGGCCAAAATTGGCCAAATTTTCACGGCTTTATTTTCCCAGAAAAAATGCATTCATCGGTGGTGTATAGCCTTAGAATCCTATATATTCCGTTGAAAGTGGGAGATTTCACCATGAAAATTTCAAGTAAAAAAGAGGCAAATCGGCATACTAACCTATGCCATTTTTGGCCAAAATTCGCCAAATTTTCACGGCATTATTTTCCCAGAAAAAATGCATTCATCGGTGGTGTATAGCCTTAGAATCCTATATATTCCGTTAAAAGTGGGAGATTTCACCATGAAAATTTCAAGTAAAAAATCAGCCAAATCGGCATACTAACCTATGCCATTTTTGGCCAAAATTGGCCAAATTTTCACGGCTTTATTTTCCCAGAAAAAATGCATTCATCGGTGGTGTATAGCCTTAGAATCCTATATATTCCGTTAAAAGTGGGAGATTTCACCATGAAAATTTCAAGTAAAAAAGAGGCAAATCGGCATACTAACCTATGCCATTTTTGGCCAAAATTCGCCAAATTTTCACGGCTTTATTTTCCCAGAAAAAATGCATTCATCGGTGGTGTATAGCCTTAGAATCCTATATATTCCGTTAAAAGTGGGAGATTTCACCATGAAAATTTCAAGTAAAAAAGAGGCAAATCGGCATACTAACCTATGCCATTTGTGGCCAAAATTGGCCAAATTTTCACGGCTTTATTTTCCCAGAAAAAATGAATTCATCGGTGGTGTATAGCCTTAGAATCCTATATATTCCGTTAAAAGTGGGAAATTTCACCATGAAAATTTCAAGTAAAAAACAGGCAAATCGGCATACTAACCTATGCCATTTGTGGCCAAAATTGGCCAAATTTTCACGGCTTTATTTTCCCAGAAAAAATGCATTCATCGGTGGTGTATAGCCTTAGAATCCTATATATTCCGTTGAAAGTGGGAGATTTCACCATGAAAATTTCAAGTAAAAAAGAGGCAAATCGGCATACTAACCTATGCCATTTTTGGCCAAAATTGGCCAAATTTTCACGGCTTTATTTTCCCAGAAAAAATGCATTCATCGGTGGTGTATAGCCTTAGAATCCTATATATTCCGTTGAAAGTGGGAGATTTCACCATGAAAATTTCAAGTAAAAAAGAGGCAAATCGGCATACTAACCTATGCCATTTTTGGCCAAAATTCGCCAAATTTTCACGGCATTATTTTCCCAGAAAAAATGCATTCATCGGTGGTGTATAGCCTTAGAATCCTATATATTCCGTTGAAAGTGGGAGATTTCACCATGAAAATTTCAAGTAAAAATGAGGCAAATCGGCATACTAACCTATGCCATTTTTGGCCAAAATTCGCCAAATTTTCACGGCTTTATTTTCCCAGAAAAAATGAATTCATCGGTGGTGTATAGCCTTAGAATCCTATATATTCCGTTAAAAGTGGGAAATTTCACCATGAAAATTTCAAGTAAAAAACAGGCAAATCGGCATACTAATCTATGCCATTTTCGGCCAAAATTGGCCAAATTTTCATGGCTTTATTTTCCCAGAAAAAATGCATTCATCGGTGGTGTATAGCCTTAGATTCCTATATATTCCGTTAAAAGTGGGAAATTTCACCATGAAAATTTCAAGTAAAAAAGAGGCAAATCGGCATACTATCCTATGCCATTTTGGCCAAAATTGGCCAAATTTTCACGGCTTTATTTTCCCAGAAAAAATGCATTCATCGGTGGTGTATAGCCTTAGATTCCTATATATTCCGTTAAAAGTGGGAAATTTCACCATGAAAATTTCAAGTAAAAAAGAGGCAAATCGGCATACTAACCTATGCCATTTTTGGCCAAAATTGGCCAAATTTTTACAGCTCTATTTTTCAACAAAAAGTTCATTCCTCGGTTGTGTTTAGCCTTCGAAACCTATAAATTCCGTTAAAAGTGGGAAATTTCACCATGTCGGGGAGACAGACCTGGTTTTCACCTGCGGATGGCTGCTTGCGTTGTGGCTGAAACGTCGTGAGAATTATTTTATTATGTTTTATTTTTATAATTTTATTACTTCCCTTCTACGTGACTTTACCGAAAAAACCAAGAAGATTAATCCCTGCAGTCACGAAAGCTTTAAATCGAAAAAAAATACAGCCAATTGATTTTGGAATTAAACCTTTGTTGGAAAAATTAATTAAATAAAAGATTCCGACATGGAAATGCCAGGGATTGAACCCATGGCCTCACACATGCAAAGTGTGCGCTCTCCCACTGAGTTACATCCCCACCACGCTGGCAGCCAGGTAGCCAGCCCCCTTAGCTATCGGCCCCTCCCCTTACCGCCCTTCCGTCAGGCCCCTCCGCTGACCCCCCCCTCCCTTAGGCCCCTTCCCTGACCCCTACCCCCCATATCCTTGGTTCCTCCCTTGACCCCCCTTCATGTCCCATGAAGCAAATCGGCATACTAACCTATGCCATTTTTGGCCAAAGTTGGCCAAATTTTCACGGCTTTATTTTCCCAGAAAAAATGCATTCATCGGTGGTGTATAGCCTTAGAATCCTATATATTCCGTTAAAAGTGGGAGATTTCACCATGAAAATTTCAAGTAAAAAAGAGGCAAATCGGCATACTAACCTATGCCATTTTTGGCCAAAATTCGCCAAATTTTCACGGCTTTATTTTCCCAGAAAAAATGCATTCATCGGTGGTGTATAGCCTTAGAATCCTATATATTCCGTTAAAAGTGGGAGATTTCACCATGAAAATTTCAAGTAAAAAAGAGGCAAATCGGCATACTAACCTATGCCATTTTTGGCCAAAATTCGCCAAATTTTCACGGCTTTATTTTCCCAGAAAAAATGCATTCATCGGTGGTGTATAGCCTTAGAATCCTATATATTCCGTTAAAAGTGGGAGATTTCACCATGAAAATTTCAAGTAAAAAAGAGGCAAATCGGCATACTAACCTATGCCATTTTTGGCCAAAATTCGCCAAATTTTTACAGCTCTATTTTTCAACAAAAAGTACATTCCTCGGTTGTGTTTAACCTTCGAAACCTATAAATTGCGTTAAAAGTGGGAAATTTCACCATGTCGGGGAGACAGACCTGATTTTCACCTGAGGATGGCTGCTTGCGTTGTGGCCGAAACGTCGTGAGAATTATTTTATTATGTTTTATTTTTATTATTTTATTACTTCCCTTCTACGTGACTTTACCGAAAAAACCAAGAAGATGAATCCCTGCAGTCACGAAAGCTTTAAATCGAAAAAAAATGCAGCCAATTGATTTTGGAATTAAACCTTTGTTGGATAAATGAATTAAATAATAGCTTCCGACATGAAGATGCCGGGGATTGAAACCATGGCCTCACACATGCAAAGCGTGCGCTCTCCCACTGAGCTACATCCCCACCACGCTGGCAGCCAGGTAGCCAGCCCCCTTAGCTATCGGCCCCTCCCCTTACCGCCCTTCCGTCAGGCCCCTCCGCTGACCCCCCCCCTCCCTTAGGCCCCTCCACCGACCCCTCCCTCCACCCCCATATCCTTGGTTCCTCCCCTGACCCCCCTTCACGTCCCATGAAGCAAATCGGCATTCTAACCTATGCCATTTTTGGCCAAAATTGGCCAAATTTTCACGGCTTTATTTTCCCAGAAAAATGCATTCATCGGTGGTGTATAGCCTTAGAATCCTATATATTCCGTTAAAAGTGGGAAATTTCACCATGAAAATTTCAAGTAAAAAAGAGGCAAATCGGCATACTAACCTATGCCATTTTTGGCCAAAATTCGCCAAATTTTCACGGCTTTATTTTCCCAGAAAAATGCATTCATCGGTGGTGTATAGCCTTAGAATCCTATATATTCCGTTAAAAGTGGGAAATTTCACCATGAAAATTTCAAGTAAAAAAGAGGCAAATCGGCATACTAACCGATGCCATTTTTGGCCAAAATTGGCCAAATTTTCACGGCTTTATTTTCCCAGAAAAAATGCATTCATCGCTGGTGTATAGCCTTAGAATCCTATATATTCCGTTAAAAGTGGGAAATTTCACCATGAAAATTTCAAGTAAAAAAGAGGCAAATCGGCATACTAACCTATGCCATTTTTGGCCAAAATTCGCCGAATTTTTACAGCTCTATTTTTCAACAAAAAGTACATTCCTCGGTTGTGTTTAGCCTTTGAAACCTATAAATTCCGTTAAAAGTGGGAAATTTCACCATGTCGGGGAGACAGACCTGGTTTTCACCTGAGGATGGCTGCTTGCGTTGTGGCCGAAACGTCGTGAGAATTTTTATTTTTTTATTTTATTATATTATTACTTCCCTTCTACGTGACTTTACCGAAAAAACCAAGAAGATGAATCCCTGCAGTCACGAAAGCTTTAAATCGAAAAAAAAATACAGCCAATTGATTTTGGAATTAAACCTTTGTTGGAAAAATTAATTAAATAAAAGTTTCCGACATGGAGATGCCGAGGATTGAACCCATGGCCTCACACATGCAAAGCGTGCGCTCTCCCACTGAGCTACATCCCCACCACGCTGGCAGCCAGGTAGCCAGCCTCCTTAGCTATCGGCCCCTCTCCTTACCCCCCCTCCCTCAGGCCCCTCCGCTGACCCCCCCTCCTTTGGGCCCCTCCCCTGACCCCCTCCCCCCCATATCCTTAGGCCCCTCCCCTGAACCCCCCTCCCTTAGGCCCCTCCTCTACCCCCCCCCTCAGGCCCCTCTCCTGACTCCCACCTTCCTTAGGCCCCTCCCCTGACCATCCTTCCTTAGCCACCTCCCCTCTCCGTACCCGGCAGTAGGTCTCCACCAATCAAAGAGCTGTTAATATTATATATTTATTTATGCACGACAGACAGACATAAAATCCCTGGTGGGCAGTGTGGAACATATTGTTCCTACCTGTAAAATGCATTCCTCGGTTGTGTTTAGCCTTAGAATCTGATATATTACATTAACAGTGCGCAATTTAATCAATAAATTTTGAAGTAAAAAAAAGCAAATCGGCATAGTAACCTATGCCGTTTTTGCCCAAAATTGTTCACATTTTTACGGATTAATAAAAAAAAGAAAAATGCATTCATCGGTGATGTTTAGCCTTAGAATTCTATATATTACATTTGTAGAGGTGATCGCCACTCAGCATTCAGTAACCTGCAGTACCACTGAGTGTCAACGGGGTGCAGCAGTGTTACCTCCGTGGCGAAATGCCCGGGGTCAAACAGAGGTGAGAGCGGATGAAACCACCAATTCCTGCTCGGGGAAATTCCCGTGGTCAGAGAAGGTGAAAGCGGATCAGAACGACGGTTTGAGAAGGACCAATCAGAAGGTTCGGGAATGACCAATCAGAAGGATCCACGATGGGGCGTGGCTGGGACGGAGCCAGCCACGAACCTGTATTAAAGCCAGATCGCTGAGAGCTCGAGGTAGTTCTCTCCACACGAAGACCGAAGCCCGGGCTGAAGATAGATAGGACCCTGGAACCAAGCCTTGCAGCTCTTCTAAGGGCTGAGGCTCAGTGTGACCAGTGGTGGGGACCCACAGACTCCGTGGTCGGGTCAGTTAGCCTCCCCTAGGTCCCAGCCGGAGGACGTTAGGATAGCGGGTAACTCATGAGTAGGTCCCGCCAAGTCCGGAGGCCATTCCGCCCAAGGTATCGGGTAAGGGGACCGTATACCCCTTGTGTGTGTTAGGGACCGTGTCG
This sequence comes from Lethenteron reissneri, assembly GCF_015708825.2. Lineage (NCBI taxonomy): Eukaryota > Metazoa > Chordata > Hyperoartia > Petromyzontiformes > Petromyzontidae > Lethenteron > Lethenteron reissneri. The sequence continues at coordinate 366,325 of NW_026891381.1, forward strand.
GAAGAAAGACAATAAACGGTGTGCCTCATAAAGAAGTTTATTGGTCTGTAATTACAACACTACACATTTAAAGTGGGAAATTTCACGATGGAATTTTCACGTCCCGAAAAGCAAACAGGCATACTAACTAACCTATGCCATTTTTGGCCAAAATTGGCCAAATTTTCACGGCTTTATTTTCCCAGAAAAAATGCATTCATCGGTGGTGTATAGCCTTAGAATCCTATATATTCCGTTAAAAGTGGGAAATTTCACCATGAAAATTTCAAGTAAAAAAGAGGCAAATCGGCATACTAACCTATGCCATTTTTGGCCAAAATTGGCCAAATTTTCACGGCTTTATTTTCCCAGAAAAAATGCATTCATCGGTGGTGTATAGCCTTAGAATCCTATATATTCCGTTAAAAGTGGGAAATTTCACCATGAAAATTTAAAGTAAAAAACAGGCAAATCGGCATACTAACCTATGCCATTTTTGGCCAAAATTGGCCAAATTTTCACGGCTTTATTTTCCCAGAAAAGATGCATTCATCGGTGGTGTATAGCCTTAGAATCCTATATATTCCGTTAAAAGTGGGAAATTTCACCATGAAAATTTCAAGTAAAAAAGAGGCAAATCGGCATACTAACCGATGCCATTTTTGGCCAAAATTCTCCAAATTTTAACGGCTCTATTTTTCAACAAAAAGTACATTCCTCGGTTGTGTTTAGCCTTCGAAACCTATAAATTCCGTTACAAGTGGGAAATTTCACCATGTCGGGGAGACAGACCTGGTTTCACCTGAGGATGGCTGCTTGCGTTGTGGCCGAATCGTCGTGAGAATTATTTTATTATGTTTTATTTTTATTATTTTATTACTTCCCTTCTACGTGACTTTACCGAAAAAAACAAGAAGATGAATCCCTGCAGTCACGAAAGCTTTAAATCGAAAAAAAAAAATTACAGCCAATTGATTTTTGATTTCAACCTTTGTTGGAAAAATGAATTAAATAAAAGATTCCGACATGGAGATGCCAGGGATTGAACCCATGGCCTCACACATGCAAAGCGTGCGCTCTCCCACTGAGCTACATCCCCACCACGCTGGCAGCCAGGTAGCCAGCCTCCTTAGCTATCGGCCCCTCTCCTTACCCCCCCTCCCTCAGGCCCCTCCGCTGACCCCCCCTCCTTTGGGCCCCTCCCCTGACCCCCTCCCCCCCATATCCTTAGGCCCCTCCCCTGAACCCCCCTCCCTTAGGCCCCTCCTCTACCCCCCCCCTCAGGCCCCTCTCCTGACTCCCACCTTCCTTAGGCCCCTCCCCTGACCATCCTTCCTTAGCCACCTCCCCTCTCCGTACCCGGCAGTAGGTCTCCACCAATCAAAGAGCTGTTAATATTATATATTTATTTATGCACGACAGACAGACATAAAATCCCTGGTGGGCAGTGTGGAACATATTGTTCCTACCTGTAAAATGCATTCCTCGGTTGTGTTTAGCCTTAGAATCTGATATATTACATTAACAGTGCGCAATTTAATCAATAAATTTTGAAGTAAAAAAAAGCAAATCGGCATAGTAACCTATGCCGTTTTTGCCCAAAATTGTTCACATTTTTACGGATTAATAAAAAAAAGAAAAATGCATTCATCGGTGATGTTTAGCCTTAGAATTCTATATATTACATTTGTAGAGGTGATCGCCACTCAGCATTCAGTAACCTGCAGTACCACTGAGTGTCAACGGGGTGCAGCAGTGTTACCTCCGTGGCGAAATGCCCGGGGTCAAACAGAGGTGAGAGCGGATGAAACCACCAATTCCTGCTCGGGGAAATTCCCGTGGTCAGAGAAGGTGAAAGCGGATCAGAACGACGGTTTGAGAAGGACCAATCAGAAGGTTCGGGAATGACCAATCAGAAGGATCCACGATGGGGCGTGGCTGGGACGGAGCCAGCCACGAACCTGTATTAAAGCCAGATCGCTGAGAGCTCGAGGTAGTTCTCTCCACACGAAGACCGAAGCCCGGGCTGAAGATAGATAGGACCCTGGAACCAAGCCTTGCAGCTCTTCTAAGGGCTGAGGCTCAGTGTGACCAGTGGTGGGGACCCACAGACTCCGTGGTCGGGTCAGTTAGCCTCCCCTAGGTCCCAGCCGGAGGACGTTAGGATAGCGGGTAACTCATGAGTAGGTCCCGCCAAGTCCGGAGGCCATTCCGCCCAAGGTATCGGGTAAGGGGACCGTATACCCCTTGTGTGTGTTAGGGACCGTGTCGGAAGAAAGACAATAAACGGTGTGCCTCATAAAGAAGTTTATTGGTCTGTAATTACAACACTACACATTTAAAGTGGGAAATTTCACGATGGAATTTTCACGTCCCGAAAAGCAAACAGGCATACTAACTAACCTATGCCATTTTTGGCCAAAATTGGCCAAATTTTCACGGCTTTATTTTCCCAGAAAAAATGCATTCATCGGTGGTGTATAGCCTTAGAATCCTATATATTCCGTTAAAAGTGGGAAATTTCACCATGAAAATTTCAAGTAAAAAAGAGGCAAATCGGCATACTAACCTATGCCATTTTTGGCCAAAACTGGCCAAATTTTCACGGCTTTATTTTCCCAGAAAAAATGCATTCATCGGTGGTGTATAGCCTTAGAATCCTATATATTCCGTTAAAAGTGGGAAATTTCACCATGAAAATTTCAAGTAAAAAAGAGGCAAATCGGCATACTAACCTATGCCATTTTTGGCCAAAATTGGCCAAATTTTCACGGCTTTATTTTCCCAGAAAAAATGCATTCATCGGTGGTGTATAGCCTTAGAATCCTATATATTCCGTTAAAAGTGGGAAATTTCACCATGAAAATTTAAAGTAAAAAACAGGCAAATCGGCATACTAACCTATGCCATTTTTGGCCAAAATTGGCCAAATTTTCACGGCTTTATTTTCCCAGAAAAGATGCATTCATCGGTGGTGTATAGCCTTAGAATCCTATATATTCCGTTAAAAGTGGGAAATTTCACCATGAAAATTTCAAGTAAAAAAGAGGCAAATCGGCATACTAACCGATGCCATTTTTGGCCAAAATTCTCCAAATTTTAACGGCTCTATTTTTCAACAAAAAGTACATTCCTCGGTTGTGTTTAGCCTTCGAAACCTATAAATTCCGTTACAAGTGGGAAATTTCACCATGTCGGGGAGACAGACCTGGTTTTCACCTGAGGATGGCTGCTTGCGTTGTGGCCGAATCGTCGTGAGAATTATTTTATTATGTTTTATTTTTATTATTTTATTACTTCCCTTCTACGTGACTTTACCGAAAAAAACAAGAAGATGAATCCCTGCAGTCACGAAAGCTTTAAATCGAAAAAAAAAAATTACAGCCAATTGATTTTTGATTTCAACCTTTGTTGGAAAAATGAATTAAATAAAAGATTCCGACATGGAGATGCCAGGGATTGAACCCATGGCCTCACACATGCAAAGCGTGCGCTCTCCCACTGAGCTACATCCCCACCACGCTGGCAACCAGGTAGCCAGCACCCTTAGCTATCGGCCCCTCCCCTTACCGCCCTTCACTCAGGCCCCTCCGCTGACCCCCCCTCCCTTAGGCCCCTCCCCTGACCCCCTCCCCCCCATATCCTTAGGCCCCTCCCCTGAACCCCCCTCCTTTGGGCCCCTCCCCTGACCCCCTCCCCCCCATATCCTTAGGCCCCTCCCCTGAACCCCCCCCCCTCAGCCCCCTCCTCTGCCCCCTCCCTTAGGCCCCTCTCCTGACTCCCTCCTTCCTTAGGCCCCTCCCCTGACCATCCTTCCTTAGCCACCTCCCCTCTCCGTACCCGGCAGAAGGTCTCCACCAATCAAAGAGCTGTTAATATTATATATTTATTTATGCACGACAGACAGACAAAAAATCCCTGGTGGGCAGTGTGGAACATATTGTTCCTACCTGTAAAATGCATTCCTCGGTTGTGTTTAGCCTTAGAATCCGATATATTACATTAACAGTGCACAATTTAATCAAGAAATTTTGAAGTAAAAAAAAGCAAATCGGCATAGTAACCTATGCCGTTTTTGGCCAAAATTGTTCACATTTTTACGGGTTAATAAAAAAAAGAAGAATGCATTCATCGGTGATGTTTAGCCTTATAATCTTATATATTACATTTGTAGAGGTAATCGCCACTCAGCATTCAGTAACCTGCAGTACCACTGAGTGTCAACGGGGTGCAGCAGTGTTACCTCCGTGGCGAAATGCCCGGGGTCAAACAGAGGTGAGAGCGGATGAAACCACCAATTCCTGCTCGGGGATATTCCCGTGAGTAGGTCCCGGCAAGTCCGGAGGCCATTCCTCCCAAGGTATCGGGTAAGGGGACCGTATACCCCTTGTGTGTGTTAGGGACCGTGTCGGAAGAAAGACAATAAACGGTGTGCCTCATAAAGAAGTTTATTGGTCTGTAATTACAACACTACACATTTAAAGTGGGAAATTTCACGATGGAATTTTCACGTCCCGAAAAGCAAACAGGCATACTAACCTACGCCATTTTTGACCAAAATTAGCCCAAATTTTCACAGCTTTATTTTTCAACAAAAAGTGCATTCCTTGGTTGTGTTTAGTCTTAGAATCCTATATATTCCGTTAAAAGTGGTAAATGTCACCAAGAAAATTTCACGCGCCTAAAATCAAATCTGCATACTAACTTATGCCATTTTTGCCCAAAATTGGCCCAATTTTCACAGCCTTATTTTTCAACAAAAAGTGCATTCCTCGGTGGTGTTTAGTCTTAGAATCCTATATATTCCGTTAAAAGTGTGCAATTTCACCATGAAAATTTAACGAAAAAGAAGCGAATGGGCATACTAACCTATGCCATTTTTGGCCAAAATTGGCCCAATTTTCACAGCTTCATTTTTTAACAAAAAGTGCATTCCTCGGTGGTGTTTAGTCTTAGAATCCTATATATTCCGTTAAAAGTGTGCAATTTCACCATGAAAATTTAAAGTAAAAAATAAGCGAATGGGCATACTAACCTATGCCATTTTTGCCCAAAATTGGCCCAATTTTCACAGCCTTATTTTTCAACAAAAAGTGCATTCCTCGGTGGTGTTTAGTCTTAGAATCCTATATATTCCGTTAAAAGTGTGCAATTTCACCATGAAATTTTAAAGAAAAAAGAAGCGAATGGGCATACTAACCTATTCCATTTTTGCCCAAAATTGGCCCAATTTTCACAGCCTTATTTTTCAACAAAAAGTGCATTCCTCGGTGGTGTTTAGTCTTAGAATCCTATATATTCCGTTAAAAGTGTGCAATTTCACCATGAAAATTTTAAGTAATAAAGAAGCGAATGGGCATACTAACATATGCCATTTTTGCCCAAAATTGACCCAATTTTCACAGCTTTATTTTTCAACAAAAAGTGCTTTCCTCGGTTCTGTTAAGCCTTATATTCCTATATATTAAATTAAAAGAGGGAAATTTCACCATGACATTTTCCAATCCTAAAAAGCAAATCGGCATGCCATTTTTGCCCACAATTGTCCAAATTTTCACAGCTTTATTTTTCAACAAAAAGCGCATTCCTCGGTTGTGTTTATCTTTAGAATACTCTTATATAAGCACGCAACTTTATCTATCAGTGATGAATGCTGCACTTTCCGTCGTTTTCATGCAGGCGGCGCTGCAAACATACATGCCCCCTGCATGAACGACGGAGGCGCAGGGACAGACGTTCGATCACGTTGAAATCGATCTGCAGACGGCGGTCTTCTCACACGGCCAGCTCCGTGTCGCCTTATCTCGATCCTGCAATCCCAAACAGGCGAAAGTCCACATCGAACTGAACCCCCAGCAAGGCCATTGACTTAACGACGAGAGAAAATTCACACGAAATGTCCTTTTCAATGAGGTCTTCCAGATGTAAAATGATATAAGCTTTTAATGAAGAAAAAAAATAATCTAATTCTAAATATAATACAATTCAAAAATGTTTCATTTTAAAACTTCAAAACAGAGCATCGGGTGCTTGCGGGAATGCGTCGTTCGTGTGCAATTTGTTTCGTGACTTTCCTGGCCGAAGACCGTAAATGGTTGTGAGCGGTGCAACAGGCACCACCGAACAACCCTTAGTGCTAGATATTCCGTTAAAATTGGGAAATTTCACCATTAAAATTTCAGGTAAAAAAGAACCAAATCGGCATATATAACCTGCTAGCGGGAAGTATGTGGCGTTGCCCGGGGGAAAAATATATTTAAAAACTTCTCTAAAAAACACAACATATACATACACAATTACTATGCTATTGTGAAAACCCGGCGTGCCGTTTGTCTGTCCATTTGTCCGCCAACAAAATTATGAGAGGCTTGCAGAAGTCCAAAAAGTTATAGAAAGTGGTGGGTAAATAGTTTATCTAAAAGGTTTTCGAAATTGTCGACCCCCCCCCCCTAAATTTTATTTTTTTATCATGGTGGCGGGGCACTCAGCACTGACATCGCTGGGAAGGAACGGCCAGGAATCTGGAGTTGACGTCCTGGTGGGAAGATGCGCAGCCGGACGCCGCCATTTTGGGCGGCACGGGGGAGGCGTGGACGGAGTCCGCCATTTTACAAAACAAGCGTGATAGGCAAGACGCGGCACCCGCCGCTAGGAACGTGGAAAATAGAACCGAACGTACTCGCAGATTACCTCAGATTAAATCATTCGGCCGAGCTCGGGAACATAGTGGAGGAAATTGGTGAGTCGGGTGATCGCGGCGTCTGCAGGCTTCTCGGTGGTATCTCGCTCTATTCAAGGTGTTGAGGTCCGTGTCTTGGTGGACACGGGAGCCCCGTCAGATATATCACCAAAACGACATTTGATCATCTTAGAAACATTGCTAAGGTACAGCCTTTTCGCTCTCGGTTTACTACCGAGAGACTTGACTACTGCAATGCTCTTTTCCGGTTTTCCGAAAAAGTCATTTTGCAACCTACAACGTGTGCAGAATGCAGCAGTGCTTATGAAAACCAGAAAGAGCACCCACTACGTAACACCTGATTTACGGACCTTGCACTGAATGTCAATCAGTTATAGAATTAATTTTATAAATGAATTTGAATTGGTTTTTAAATCGTTGAATGGTTTGTCACCAGCATACACGATATGAACCAACCAGATCCCTCACGTCCTCTGGTTCTGGTCACAATAATCCCCTGTGGGCTGGTGGAACCAGGTGGATCCTCCCAGTATCATCATCGTCATCATCATCACGTGGACATTGAGAGCAGCAGACACAGACTCGAGACGTGTGGTGACGTCGATTCTGAATGTGGAGGGGGAAAATCTGAGGACCTCGATAAGAATCCACGTGACCACGGGAAGAGTAAAAGTGGCACCAGGCGAAGTGATTACATCGGTGACGTCGTGTAGTCCCCAACCCACCCGTTGGACGAAAGAACATCAGAGTCATCTCACTTCCTTCTGCGAGTTACTCTCTCTGGGCAACCTCGCTGGCCTCGTCGTCTAACACGGAGAGAGAGAGACGCGGGGTGGTGAAGCATCCATCGGGCTGTCAGAATGAGACGGGGCAGGTAGCAGTCACTACCCACTGTGCATTGACACACACGCAGAGCCGACAACCCCACACACACTCACACACGCACACACACACGCACACGCAGAGGCGATAACCCCACACACACTCACACACACGCACACACTCACACGCACACGCAGAGGCGACAACCCCACACACACTCACACACACGCACACACACACGCAGAGGCGACAACCACACACACACAGTGCCACTGAACGCGTGCATCGAATCATCATCGTTCACCCCATGGAGCCGTGACTTGGGCTAACAACGGTGAGGATTTAACTCTGTGAGAGTGTGCGAGTAAGTGTGTGAGAGTGTGTGAGTGTGTAAGTGTGTGAGAGTGTGTGTGAGAGTGTGTGAGTGTATAGGTATGTGAGTGTGTGTAAGAGTGTGTGTGTGAGTGTGTGGGGTTGTCACCTCTGAGTGTGTGTGTGAGTGTGTGTGAGTGTGTAAGTGTGAGAGTGTGTGAGTGTGTGTGTGAGTGTCTAAGTGTGAGAGTGTGTGAGTGTGAAGGTATGTGAGTGTGGGAATGTGTGATTGTGTGAGAGTGTGTGAGTGTGTGGGGTTGTCGCCTCTGAGTGTGTGTGAGTGTGTGTATGAGTGTGTAAGTGTGAGTGTGTGAGTGTGTGTGTAAGTGTGTGAGTGTGTGTAAGTGTGAGTGTGAATGAGTGTGTAAGTGCACCTAGCCTGGCACAGGCGCCGTGGTAACGTCACCGTCACGTCGTGGCGAATGGCGGGTCTTGTTATGTTGAATTTCTTTCGCACCGTACGTAGTCAACCGTGGATGATCGGAGGTGCGGGTTAAGGACAACAATCTAAGCAGAACAACAACAACAACAGCACTCAGTCCTAAACAAATGAGTGCTCAATCGAGATGATTTAAAAGTGGCTTCCTAATATCGCGAGGAAGAGCGTTCCAGACGGCCGCTGTAGCGCATTTCAAAGCGTGCGAGACGGTGTTTGTGTGTAGGTCGACTCAGCCTCAAATGAGTGCTCGGTGCGGTGTGTAGTAAACATCGCCACTGGGGAGACAAAGGCGGCCGGGCGTGGGGCTGGCCACCCACCCCTCACTACTGGCCTACAGCACTTGCCCCAACAGTCTGTAAGAGGCTATACGGGGGATCTTTATTTTGGTATTTCACGCGCATACCTCTAAGGTGAGTTGGAGACACCGACAGGTAGGTGAGAGGCATGCGGGCAATGCTACCGTGGCCTTCACCAGTTGAGGAACCGGTCGGATGGTTACCGGTCTAACCGGGATATTTAATCCCAATTTAACTTCCTCACTCCGACATTCAGACCCCCCCATTGAGATGTATTGCCTCCTGTTATTGAGGTCCTTTATTTAACCATCAGCTGAGAGAGTTCCCGTTGAGAGTAATTGTCTCGTGTTGATGAGTCTTGCAGTATGGTGAGGTGGGGAGATGTGACCCTGCGAAACGAAGGCATGTATATCTATAAAAGGGAAAATTGTGAATGTGTGTCTGTTCGAAATGTTTAGCATACTTCCCGACATGCAAAAAACTTGAAATGTGGCATATGGGTAGTTTCTAAATTGTACACCATGCCAAAAGTATAAAAATAGACTTTTGTAATGTTTTTTTATGTGGGGGGGGGGGGGGGCGCAATAATGCATATATTTTGCACGGCAAGTGAGCGGTGACGTCACATCTCTGTCATGTCACCCGCATGCGGCAGGGTCACGCAGTGTGCCTGCTGACGTCACGCACCCCCCCCCCCCTCCGCGTAGGCCGCGTATTACTGGTAGGAACCTCCTGGCTACACCAGCCCACAGGGGATTATTGTGTCCGTCCGTCGTGCAGGGAGGGGCTGGGTGGGGGGGAGGGGCTGGGTGGGGAGGGTGGGGCTGGGTGGGGCTGGGTGGGGGGGTGGGGCTGGGTGGGAGGGGTGGGCTGGGTGGGGAGGGGCTGGTCACCCCGTGGTGCCCTTATAAAACTCAACGTTTAACCTACTCACGCCGGCTTGTGCCCACCCTCACAGTCGGGCATATTTGCGGAATACACCACGCCGCCGTTGACCCTGCAGGCCATTGACCGAGCAACCCGACGTTCCTACCAGCTCCCTCCGCAGGAATGTGTTAATCAAAGACACGAATCCGAAGCCCGGTAGTAAAGCTCGTTAATTTATATATCGTTTGTAACGTGTTCATTTTACAGAATTCCTGTCCTCCACTCGTAAAGGAATGGCCCCGACTTCTCCACTTGAAACAACAACAACAACAATATTAATACTATTATTATTCATTGGTAAGTAGCACCATCACCACCACCACCACGTGTAGCCTGTAACAGACTGTTGGGGCAAGCGCTGAGCGAGGCTGAGGGTGGAGTGACTGGAGCAGGGGTTACGTGGGGGGGTCACGTGGGGGCCAGAAGTGGAGTGTTGAGACGGGAGAAGTGGAGGGGGGTGGGCGATGGAGGCTCTCAGAGAGGAATGGAAGGAGGCTAAGGAGGGGGACTGCTTCATGTACAGGGGCACTGCTGAGTCTATGGACAGCAGTGTTGAGTCTATGGGTGGCAGTGTTGAGTCTATGGGTAGCAGTGTTGAGTCTATGGGTGACAGTTTTGAGTCTATGGGTAGCAGTGTTGGTCTATGGACAGCAGTGTTGAGTCTGTGGGTAGCAGTGTTGAGTCTATGGGGTAGCAGTGTTGAGTCTGTGGGTAGCAGAGTTGAGTCTATGGACGGCAGTGTTGAGTCTATAGGGTAGCAGTGTTGAGTCTATGGGTAGCAGTGTTGAGTCTGTGGGTAGCAGTGTTGAGTCTATGGGTAGCAGTGTTGAGTCTGTGGGTAGCAGAGTTGAGTCTATGGACGGCAGTGTTGAGTCTATGGGGTAGCAGTGTTGAGTCTATGGGTAGCAGTGTTGAGTCTGTGGGTAGCAGTGTTGAGTCTATGGGTAGCAGAGTTGAATCTGTGGGTAGCAGTGTTGAGTCTATGGGGTAGCAGTGTTGAGTCTATGGGTAGCAGTGTTGACTCTATGGACGGCAGTGTTGAGTCTATGGGCGGCAGTGTTGAGTCTATGGGCGGCAGTGTTGAGTCTATGGGTAGCAGTGTTGAGTCTATGGGGTAGCAGTGTTGAGTCTATGGGTAGTAGAGTTGAGTCTATGGGCGGCAGTGTTGAGTCTATGGGCGGCAGTGTTGAGTCTATGGGTAGCAGTGTTGAGTCTATGGGCAGCAGTGTTGAGTCTATGGGTAGCAGTGCTGAGTCTATGGGTAGCAGTGTTGAGTCTATGGGTGGCAGTGTTGAGTCTATGGGTAGTAGTGTTGAGTCTATGGGTAGCAGTGTTGAGTCTATGGGCAGCAGTGCTGAGTCTATGGGCAGCAGTGTTGAGTCTATGGGCAGCAGTGCTGAGTCTATGGGCAGCAGTGTTGAATCTATGGGGGTGGGTGGCCAGCACCACACCTGCCCGGCCGCCTTTGTCTCCCCACTGGTGATGTTTACTACTCCACTGCAAGAGGTTATTCTTTTGAGGCCGAGTCGATCTAGGAGAGGCCCAGGACGTGTTCAGATAGTTGCGGCGATCACCGGTTTTGGTGGCCGTGAGCGGGAATCGAACTTGGGTCTCAGCCGGGTTCATATCTGCAGCGCCTACAATTGCGCCACAACTCCACGCCACGCACACTGTGGTACTCGGATATCAGTCGACACGGTACATTGCGATGTCATATTTCACGATATCGTCACGATTGGTTTCCCGTGAAGATGTTCTGCTGGCGTTTCACATTTCACGCTTTCCTTTCAGCGCTTTGCTGATCTCCCAGACTGAATGTTTATAGTGTTCACTGGATACTAGTTCACTCGATGCTACTTCCCCCGACGATAGTTCACTCGACACTAGTTCACTCAACGCGAGTTCACTCTATGATGGTTCACTCGACGGTAAGAGAGTTGAAGGGCAATTAAGGGAGTTGAGTGGCAATCATAAAAGGGATGAAAAGGCAGCAACAAGTGAGTAAAGCCCGGAGAGAAAGAGGCAGCGGTTGGGTTGTGAGAGCTCTACACGATCTCTCCCTCTCTCTCTCTCTCTGTCTGATCTCGCTCTGATCTTTTTGCCTTCGAGATCGTGACTCTGATCTTCTTGCTTTCGAGATCGTGACTCTGATCTTCTTGCCTTAGAGACCCTGGCTCTGATCTTCTTACCTTAGAGAGGCTGGCTCTGATCTTCTTGCCTTAGAGATCCTGGCTCTGATCTTCTTACCTTAGAGACCCTGGCTCTGATCTTACCTTAGAGAGGCTGGCTCTGATCTTCTTACCTTAGAGACCCTGGCTCTGATCTTACCTTAGAGAGGCTGGCTCTGATCTTCTTACCTTAGAGACCCTGGCTCTGATCTTCTTACCTTAGAGACCCTGGCTCTGATCTTCTTACCTTAGAGACCCTGGCTCTGATCTTCTTACCTTAGAGACCCTGCCTCTGATCTTCTTACCTTAGAGACCCTGGCTCTGATCTTCTTACCTTAGAGACCCTGGCTCTGATCTTATTACCTTAGAGACCCTGGCTCTGATCTTCTTACCTTAGAGACCCTGGCTCTGATCTTCTTGCCTTAGAGACCCTGGCTCTGATCTTCTTGCCATCGAGAAATAAAATAAAAACGAGGCAAGGGCAGTGCGAGAGCTGAGGGTGGAGTGACTGTAAATGTCGTGGCTTGGCTCTCCAACACACCCGCGTGCTGTACCAGTGACGAATTGTCACGTTCTGTTGACGTGACAACCCTTACAAGCTGGCTGTGTCGGGTGGTGGCGGGTTGAACGACGCATTTATATATTTACGCAATCTAACCCAAAACAACCTTATGGATGATATTGGTCGCGAAATAAAACAATCCATAAAACTACAAATTCCGATAAACTGTCTGCATGAGTTTGAGAGGCAACACGCACACACGCGCAGGAGATAACACACACAAACCAGACAAAGACCCCCCTTATAGCCTTAACAGGATGTTGGGGCAAGTGCTGTTAGCGAGTGGCAGCAGCAGTGCCTATGAAGGCGGCAACAGCACACGAGTGGGTGGGTGGCCAGCACCATGCCCGCCCGGCTGCCTTTAGCTCCCCGGTACCGGTTCAGATAGTCGCCATGGGGCTGGTGGTGCCCGTGAGCGGGAGTTGAACTCGGGTCGCCGGGTTCGCAGTGCAGCGTAGCGCGAACCGCAACACTACCACTCCGCACACACAGCAGTACACAACGACACCAGTACACACAGCAGTACACACACACACTAGAAGATAGCAGTACACACACCGTTACATACATAATAGTACACACAGAGCAATGCACACACACAGCAGTACAACACTAAGTGGCGGTGACGTCACCACGACGCTTGTGCCAGGCTATGTGCACCTTGAGCCCACGTGAAGTGTCGTACGCCCGCTGGTAGGTCACGGGGCAGACCCAGGTGCCACGGGTCGACTGACTGAGATGACCGAGATGACTGGCTGATGCACCACCTGTGCCCCCTACTGTGCCAACTTGCTGTGCTTTAGCCACCCGGCGCTCCGCTCGTTGTTGTGAGCGTCGCTCCTCTGCCCTCCGTTGTTGTTGAAGGGCGACTGCCTCCAACTGCCCAGTAGCGTCCTTCACGAGCCTCCTCCACAGAGGCCGATCTTGACACCGCTGGTACCAGTCATCGGCAAGTTCACTCGGCTCCACGTCCTCCTGTACCACGTCACTCCATCTCTTCTCAAGCCCCTGCCGCGCCCGTTTAGCCCCCTCGATCCGGCCGAACAAAAGCTGTTTAGGCATGCGGTGGCTGGGCATGCGGTGGCTGGGCATGCGGGCTACATGACCCAGCCAACGCAGCCTTGCCTGCCAGAGGAGCTCACCGATGGGACTTTGCCCAGATCTTTCAGAAGTACACACACACCAATACACACACAGCAGTGCCCACACAGCAGTACACACACGAGTACACAAACTTAGCAGTGCACACACGATGCACCCATAGCCCAGCCTCAGGCGATGTGAAGAAACGCGAAACGATTGTTTTGTATTGTACCAGTTACAGCTCCCCGCGCTCCGTAGCTCCTTTTCAGAAGCGACGTGTCCATCACAAACGACAGCAGCTCAATCAAGTGGCTGATACCATCGTCATCATCATCATCACGTGGACATTTATAGCAGCAGCCAAATACTCTAAACACATGGAGATAGTGATAGGTTTTTGCCCTTTCATCTGGTCCAACACCAATTGAGACTAGGCTCTAAGAAAAACTGTCTCGGGTGTGGACCAATCAACTTCAAGGACAGTGCATATCATTATCATCATCAGAGTTGTTTTCTTTTTGTTTGCATTTTGACTGCTTGTGTTGTGGTTATTGCAAACATGATGCCTTGTATAAAGGTGTCAGTTTTTGTACCAGTTGAAAGGGTAAAAACCTATCACTATATTTTGCCACTGGTAAAGGAGATGTCTCATAGTGTAAACACATGGAGATACATAGAGACCCATACTCAGAGACACATAGAGACCCACAGAGACCCATACTCATAGAGACCCAGAGAGACTCAGATACCCATGGGGACCCACATAGACCCACACTCAGAGACCAATGCTCAAATGAAACTTTGCTTATTGTTACCAGGTGAGGCCCCGCTAAGCGGTGAAGCTCGTTTATCAGAAGCGAAGTGTCCATCACAAATCATAGCAGCTCAACCACGTGACTGATATCGTCATCATCGTCACGTGGGCATTGAGAGCATGAATGTGGAGGGAAAACCCGGAGGACCTGGAGAAGAATCCACGCAGCGATCACCGCGGGGAGAGAGACACAGACTCCAAATATACAGCAGCAGCAGTAGCAGGCATTGCCAGGGTCCGGCATTGAACCCACGCCTCCTGCGTGCCAGGCGAGGGAGATTACATCTGACGATGTCTACGTCTCTCTATGTCTATTTGTGTCTCGTGCAAGATGTTGGTTTTGGGGTTTTCCCCGCCACACTTCCCTATGATGTTTACTGACAAACACAGTGACTTTACCGAAAGAGCCAAAGAATATGAATTCCTGCAGTCACGAAAGCTCTTTGTCAAGAGTCATATCTGCATCTTTAGAACAACAACAGACGTCGTGGGTTTCACAATGGCGGTGTCACGGACACGCTGAGTCAGGATCCTGGGTTCACGACCTGCGCCAAAGCGTCTCTCACCTTTGAAGGTTCACAATGGCCTTGAAAGAAGTTCCACAAAGATAAAGATCCCCCGCATAGCCTTAACAGACTGTTGGGGCAAGTGCTGTTAGCGAGCAGCACCTATGAAGGCCGGAACGGTACACGAGGGGGTGGGTGGCCAGCACCACGCCCGGCCGCCTTTGTCTCCCCAATGGCGATGTTTACACACCGCACCAGGTACTCATTTGAGGCTGAGTGGACCTAGGGGAGGCCCATCACCGGTTCAGATAATCGTCACTGGTGTTGGCCGCTAGTGGGAATCTAAACCGGTTCTCCAGGTTCGTAGCGCAATTTAGCGCTAACCGCTACACTACCGCTCCCCACACCCACACACACCCGTACACACACACTGACACGTACACACACACGTGAAGTGTCGAACGTCCGCTGGCAGGAGGTCACGGGGCAGACCCAGCAGGTGCCACGGGTCGACTGACCGAGATGACCGAGATGACTGGCTGATGCACCACCTGTGCCCCCTACTGTACCAACTTGCTGTGCTTTAGCCACCCGGCGCTCCGCTCGTTGTTGTGAGCGTCGCTCCTCCGCCCTCCGTTGTTGCTGGAGGGCGACTGCCTCCAACTGCCCAGTAGCGTCCTTCACGAGCCTCCTCCACTGAGGCCGATCTTGACACCGCTGGTACCAGTCATCGGCAAGTCCACTCAACTCCACGTCCTCCTGTACCACATCACTCCATCTCTTTTCTAGCCCCTGCCGCGCCTGTTTAGCCCCCTCGATCCGGCCGAACAAAAGCTGTTTCGGCATGCGGGTGGCTGGGCATGCGTGCTACATGACCAACACATACACGTACACACACTATTCAGAGGCACGTCATTCAAAATGCTCAGGTGGTGGGATGCTGCAGGGGTCAGATCACTGACGCAGCAACCGCGGAGTTCCTGGAATTGATTCTAGATTTGAAGCTTTCGTGACTGCAAGATTCATACTCTTAGTTTTTTCCGGTAAAGTCACGTAGGTAGAAAATTGAAATTGAAATTAATAAAAAATAAAATAATACAAAATCACGACGTTTCGGAGGCAACACAAGTCTCTGTCATCAGGTGGGACCGTCACAGCCAGATTTGCTGTATCAAGAATTGCATTCCAGATGTGAGCCCTGTAAGGGGTTGGAGCTCGTGATTGACACAGAGACCCATTGACACACACACAGACCCAATGACATACACAGAGACCCATAGACTCACACAGAGACCCATAGACACACACAGAGACCCATAGACACACACAGCGACCCATAGACACAACAACAACAACAACAACCGCCATTCGCCACTAAGTGGCGGTGACGTCACCACGATGCTTGTGCCAGGCCAAGTGCACCTTGAGGTGCCCATAGACACACACACAGACACACAGAGACACACAGAGACCCATTGATATACACAGAGATCCATAGACACACACAGAGACCCACAGACATACACAGAGACCCATAGACACACACACAGAAACCCACAGACATACACAGATACCCATAGACACACACAGAGACCCACAGACACACACAGAGACCCACAGACATACACAGATACCCATAGACACACACAGAGACCCACAGACACACACAGAGACCCATAGACACACACAGAGACCCATTGACATACACAGAGACCCATAGACACACACAGAGACACACAGACATACACAGAGACCCATACACACACACAGGGACCCTTAGACACAGAGACCTATAGACACACAGAGACCCATAGACACACACAGAGACACACAGACATACACAGAGACCCATACACACACACAGGGACCCTTAGACACAGGAGACCCATACACATACAGAGACCCATAGACACACACAGAGACCTACTGATTCACACGGAGACTCATACACATACAGAGACCCATAGACGCCAGTCGGTAATACGATCTCGCTCCACTTGGCACGGATTGGTGATAGCATCTTCTCCAGAAGGATCTAGACGTGAACTAAACACAAAACTAAACTACAGTATTGTTATTCTAGCAGGTAAGGCCCGCTGGGCTACGTATCTCATTTTCTAGAAGCGACCTGGCCACAAATGATAGCTCAACGAAGTGGCGTATCATCATCATCATCATCATCACGTGGAAAGGTCTATCAGCAAATGCTGATTATAAATGTGGAGGGAAAAACCGGAGGACCCGGAGTCAAATCCATGAGACCACGGGGAAAACACGCAAACTCCAAATATACAATAGGCGTCAGGGTTAGGATCAAACCCACGACCTCCTGTATATCAGGCGAGGTGGTTAACATCTTCTTATCATGGTAATAAGGTCGGGATCGAAACCACGACCTCCTGTATACCAGGCGAGGTAGTTCACATCTCCTAGCCACCGTAGCGTTAGGGCCGGCATTGAACCCACGACCTCCTGTATCCTAGGCGAGGTAGTTAACATCTCCTAACCATCATGGTGATAGGGTCGGGATCGAAACCATGACCTCCTGCATACCAGGCGAGGTAGTTAACATCTCCTAGCCACCGTGGCGTTAGCACTGGGATCGAACCCACGACCTCCTGTATACCAGGCGAGGTAGTTAACATCTCCTAGCCACCGTGGCGCCGCTAATACGACCGTCATCAGTGTAACGTTCTTTCCCCGTGGCCCTACTGGATCATCTGTGAAACAGAGCTTCATAGCTCATCGGATTCCTCCAGTAATCAATAAATAAATTCTGATTCTGAGATTCTGATTTATCCGCAGGAACGGTGGTCACTGACAGCGTGGGGGTTGGGAATGGCTCGGAGTCCGGAGCGCAGCGCCAAGGAACAGCACCACGTGAGTTCAATGCCATCACGACCATCACCACCATCATCACCATTATCACCACCATCATCACCATTATCACCACCATCATTATCACCACCACCATCATCACCATCATCACCATCGTCACAACCACTATCACCATCACAACCATCATCATCATCACCACCATCACAACCACTACCATCATCATGACCATCATGACCATCAACACCATCACCACTTTCATCATCATTATCACCATCATCATTATCACCACCACCACCACCACCATCATCATCACTTTCATGATCACCATCATCATTATCACCGTGATCATCACCACCATCACCACAATCATCATTATTACCATTATCATCACCACCACCACAACCACCATCATCTTCATCACCACCATCATCATCACCACAACCACCATCATCTTCATCACCACCATCACCAGTTAACTATTATCTGGGCAGTGACAATAACTATGGACCGCCTGAGAAAGCTAATTTCGTGATCTAACAAAAGTGATGCTCAACCAAGAACCGGAGTAGCATTAAATAACCGTTTAATTTTTCGTAAAAGTAATCAACTATTTAACTACAAAAACGTGACATCTACCTAACAGTCTCTCTCATTAACCTGACAAAACGATCGTAACTAACTACAACTCTTGATTTAAAGCTGTCGTGACTGCAGGGATTCATATTCTTGGTTCTTTCGGTAAAGTCACGTCGAAGGTAAATAATAAAATAAGAAAAAATATAAAACAATATAATTCTGACGACGTTTCGACTGCAACACAAGCAATCATCATCAGGTGTGAATCCACAGCAAAAAAAAATTGCTGTGGATTTCACACCTGATGATGATTGCTGATGATGATTGCTTGTGTTGCAGTCGAAACGTCGTGAGAATTGTATTGTTTAATATTTAATTATTTTAATTATTTTATTATTATTATTATTATTATTATTTCCCTTCTACGTGACTTTACCGAAAGAACCAAAGAGTATATTGACACCTGTTTTATTTCCAGAAAGAGTAAAACCTATTGTTATATCACAACCTATTGTTATATCACAACCTATTGTTATATCACAACCTATTGTTATATCACAACTCGTTTCGCCTGACCTGAATGCCAGATTCACAAGGCCGGTCAGCACAGTGAACGCACAAAATCCCCGTCACATCAACGTCGGTGCAGCACCTTGATTCTCGCTCGGAGAATGACGAAACAATAACGGGCCCGACTGCTATGCGACATGAACTCTCTGTAGCAGAATAGATGTGAACGTACTGCCCTCTCCTGCCTGAGTCGTGACATAGCCCAACACTACTCTGACGATCATCATAATCACCGTGGCAAGGCCGTAGCCATGGAGTCAACATTGGGGGGGACCAAATCTTCCAGGGGGT
Source organism: Lethenteron reissneri (assembly GCF_015708825.2). NCBI lineage: Eukaryota > Metazoa > Chordata > Hyperoartia > Petromyzontiformes > Petromyzontidae > Lethenteron > Lethenteron reissneri. The sequence goes on from NW_026891381.1 coordinate 385,268, forward strand.
CTGGCCCCCTCCCTCCAGAAAAAAAAAAATCTAAATTTGAAAACTCATTTCCTGCCATTTTCTGCCTAAAATATAAAAAAAATCACTAACACATGGGATGGACTTTGTATTTATTTTTTACAATAATGTCTAATGGTGTATTGTATCTTCTTGGTTCTTTCGGTAAAGTCACGTAGAAGGGAAGTAATAAAATAATACATAATAAAACATAATAAAATAGTGATAATTATTTTATTATGTTTCATTTTTTATTATTTTATTATTTCCCTTCTACGTGACTTTACCGAAAGAACCAAGAAGATGAATCCCTGCAGTCACCAAAGCTTTAAATCGAAAGGTGTATTGTATTACAATGCTCTGTTTTTACTTATTTACCTTTTCTTGTTTCATTGTATGTAATGGCAGAGATTAGCGATTCATAACTTACAACCATAACCACAATCATGTTAACAGATATTGTTTAGCAAATTGTTGTTTTTATTTACATAGCATCGCAATTATTATTTTTAAAAATATTTTTATAGAAATATATTGGGGGGGACATTTTGAGCATATTTGATTATTGGGGGGGGGGTGTCCTCCCCAATATAGATTATATTTACGGCCTTGCACCGTTGTCACCACCACCATCATCATCATTATCACCATCATCACCATCATCACCATCATCATCATCACCATCATCATTACCACCATCATCATCACCACCACCATCATCATCACCACCATCATCATCATCATCACCATCATCATCATCACCATCATCATCACCACCACCATCATCATCATCACCATCATCATTACCACCATCATCATCACCACCACCATCATCATCACCACCACCACCATCATCATCACCACCATCGTCATTATCACCACCATCACCATCATCACCACCATCATCATCACCATCATCATCACCACCACCACCATCATCATCACCATCATCATCACCACCATCATCATCACCACCACCATCATCATCACCACCATCATCATCACCACCATCATCATTATCACCACCATCGTCATCATCACCACCACCATCGTCATTATCACCACCATCATCATCACCACCATCATCATCACCACCACCATCATCATCACCACCACCACCATCATCACCACCATCGTCAATATCACCACCATCATCATCACCACCACCATCATCGCTAGTTAACTATTATCTGGGCAGTGACAATAACTATCGAACACCGGGAAACGAATGATTAATACATCAATACATAACAATCAAAAGAAAGCTGATTTAGTGATTTTTTACTTAAAACTTTCGTGACGTTTCGATCGCGACACAAGCGGTCTTCATCAGGCGACAAGAAAATCGTCCCGACTCAAATGCGACATGAACTCTGTAGCAGAATAGATGGGGACGTACTGCCCTCTACTGCCTGAGTCGTGACATAGCTAACACGGTGGCGCGTAGCCTCGTACAGTAATATCATCTTCTTGGTTCTTTCGGTAAAGTCACGTAGAATGGAAATAATAAAATAATAAAAATAAAACATAATAAAATAATTCTCACGACGTTTCGGCCACAACGCAAGCAGCCGTCCTCAGGTGGAGAACAGGTCTGTCGAGAAGACAGTCTGAATGGCACGCCCCAGGCTTGGAGCGACTATTTAAGCTGGGATGGAGGGGGAAGAGCGCCTTGACAAAATAATTTGCATATCAAGAGGAATTTAGCATATTTATGGGAAATGCAGATATGCGATTAGTACTACTTGTGAAATGCGTAGGAGGTTTGGCGGGGGGTTTAAAGTCATTATGCCCGTGCATTATGCAGGATTAGCAGCATCAAAGGGAGGGGATAGAGGTAACATTATTAAAGGGAAGGAATGTTAATAGTATGTAGCTGCAGTAACAGTTATATCGTCAAGGCTCGATTATTGCAACTCACTACTCTACGGGATGTCTGGAAAAACATTTGCAAATTGCAGCGTGTACAAACTCTCTGGCATGTGTCGTGACGGGCACTGCAAGATGGGGCCGTGTACATCGAGTGCTCACCAAGCTGCATTGGCTTCCGGTTGCAGAAATTATCAGAGCCATATCTGTTTGCATGTTCACCACAAGTACTGTGTGGTCAATGCAACACTTAATTTCTTGAAAAAGGTTTCTATTTGGTGTTTTAACATCTGAACACTCCTCCTGTTTTATTGCCAAAAAGTTTAACACCTATTCTCATTTTCCATACGCGATGTACTAATGTGGGCGCTGTGTGTTGTTGTTTCTCTAGAATTTATGGTCATCACCCCAGAGAAAATGAACGCCGTTGCAGACAGCACGATTTTCCTGCCCTGCTCCTACACCTGTACAATCAGCGGCGTTACTCACACGCTGGTGGAGTGGTTGAGGATCATTAATGGGCGTGAAGAAAGGGTGAGTTATAAATCTCTATATCATAGTAAGACATCTAAATACGGGAAAACCTTGCCCAACGCGGATTTTTCGAACGCGTCGGTTTGTCGGAACACGGTGGGTGATCCATAATACAGGTTGTTTTGGGTTAGATCGCGTAAATATATAAATGTGTCGTTAAACCCGTCACCACCCGACACAGGCAATAGTAAGGGTTGTCACGTAAACAGAACGTGCCAATTCGTCACTAATACAGCACTAACCGGTGTGTTGGAGAGCAAAGCCACAACATTTACAAAATGAGTACGACGTTTCACCAGTAATTACAACTAGCTTCATCAGGCGGCAGCCAGATTTGTGGAGAAATCCTCCCGTTTCGTTCCTTAAATAGAGGCGTAGATGTGATGGCATCACTTGTGAGCACTTGTTGAGTGATGTGGGGAGGGGGGATTCATTAATGTTTATGAATGAGAATGGGTATCCACTGCCGGTTGGATTATTTATATGGCAATCAACGTAATCTCTGCATCTTTTGAGGAACGCCAGTGAAGACAACAACTTCATCCGCTTGATTCGGAGTTTCTCCAATTATCTGGTTTGAAGAAAAGTATCCTCCCCATAGAGGTTAGTCAGTTTAACACGCAGACTTTCGCGACCAACATCATCGTGATTGCCGTGGTTTTGTGTTGAGGTGATATTGAAAACCAAAAAGTGTACCCACACAGCAAGAAGAATACAACGTCATGATGCAGTCATTGATGAGAAGGAGACTGGCACTATTTGGACACATCTGTAGGATAGACAACAACATGAAAATTGAAAGTGATGTCGTTCAGAAAAATGGAAGGAACCGGAAAGGGAGGAAGACCTCATGGAGAATGGCTTGACGACGACATAATAAGAGTTTGGTGCCAGAAAGACGTGGCCACTCCTTGAGCAGATTGGCACAAGACAGAGGGGAAGTGGAAACGAATGACAAAATGTGCAGTGGACACCTTTCGGGCCATCTGCCTGTCGATCGCGATGATGATGGCACACAAGACATGGAGAGCGACCCAGCATCTGTTAGTACAATAACAATGGCAGAAATTGTGCAGCATTAGTTATAGCAAAGAGGGAGGAAGTGATCATTTAGGACCCAGAAAGGCAACCAGAGTTTTCCAACGAGGTCTGTTACTTTTTCGAACGCGGTTTTGCCCAACCCGGCATTTCCCAGGAATGTTTGGCGAGGTCTGCGTGCACTGAGCTAAGGGGGTGCGGTGCCCCAGTGTACTATTAGTGAACACCGATTTCATTGCCAGAAAAGGGTAAAACCTATTCTTATTTTGAATACTTTTGTAGGGGACTAATGTAGAGAAACGTTAAGGGTTCAAGAAATAGAACAGGTTGTGATAAATTAGTGCAGGTGGCTGGATGTCTAAACATGCAGGGAGGACGTTATTAACCAGGTAAAGTCAAAACTCGCTGTGATGCTTCCATCCTTCCTGCCGTTTGGCTGTTATCTCCGACTCTCTGACTTGCATTGCCCTGTCGGATGCCTTTGCATTAAAGGGCTGGGGTCTCACTAACATGGCCACTTCTGCTCCTTGAGCCTCGACGTATCGTTGGTTCTTGCTGTGTTGTGGGCTGTGTGTCTCACTGGCATGGCCACTTCTGCTCCTTGAGCCTCGACGTATCGTTGGTTCTTGCTGTGTTGTGGGCTGTGTGTCTCACTGGCATGGCCACTTCTGCTCCTTGAGCCTCGATGTATCGTTGGTTCTTGCTGTGTTGTGGGCTGTGTGTCTCACTGGCATGGCCACTTCTGCTCCTTGAGCCTCGATGTATCGTTGGTTCTTGCTGTGTTGTGGGCTGTGTGTCTCACTGACATGGCCACTGTCGTGGTGGTTCTCTTGCGTTGACGCTCTTGCCTCGTGGAGGCCACTCTTCGATCTCACATTAACATCACGCTAATCTCTCACACTAACATAGCCACGTCCGTACCCTCGTCGAGGAGGACACTCTCCTATCTTACAGTTACACGCTAATTTCTCACATAAACATCACTAGCCCCGCCAACTTCTTTATGACCCTTGGGCTACACCCATTTCGAACCTTTTAAAACAGTCTGCCTCAGCAGCAGACTACGATTTCTCACCTGACGACGGACGCTTGTGTTGCACCCGAAACGTCGTGATGGATTTTATTTTATACCTACGTGATTTGCCGAAAGAACCAACGAGTATCTATAGAAGTAACTGCACACATTGGGGTGGGCGGGGGAGAAGAGGACATCACGCTGCTCTGTAGCTTCCTCAGCCTGTGCTTCTGCAGTAACTGTGCAGTCTCTGGCTTGTCTTGAAGCACGCTGCCCTGCGGTTTTCTCAGCTCGTGCTGCTGAGGCACCTTCGTTGTTTGTTAGATGTTGGGACAGCCGCTGCTTCTCCACTGTTTGCTTTGCGCGCCACAGCGACACTCTCTTTGTGTTTGTTTTCGTCTTGGAGAGGCTTGATTTTTTTATTTTGGCATTTTTAACCCGAAGAAGAACCTCCCGTCGTCGCTCAGCAAGTTTGTTTGCATTGCTAGGGGTAACCGCGAGTCGCGTTCTGTGAATGTGCAGATGCATGCTTTGGCGCACACTCAAAGTTATCATTATGATCAGCGTACTTTATTACAAAGTGTAATTTTCCTAGTTTAGATTGGACCAAGAGCAAAAACAAATAGCACTGCACCAGATTGGGTTAAATGATGAAGTTACCGTGCTGCTGCTCTATTTAAGACCGGGAACAAGTGGATGGCTTCACCGTTCTGGCAAATTGCCCGATGATGCTGGATGCAATTACCAGCGAAACGTCGAACTCAAATTGTAAATGATGTTGATTCACTCTTCAACACACCGGTGGGCTAAAGTAGTGAACTATTTGTCTTTGTAAACGTGAGACAATTTTTACTGTTTGGCCGTGTCGGGTGGTGGAGGGTTACAACACCTTTATAAATAACGCGATCTAACCCAAAACCCTTTATAATGAACAAATAGCAAGTGTTTGTCAAATGGCTTAGTTTGTTGTATTTGTGTACTTTGTTAAAAGCATTACAAGAATAGGTGTACACAGACAAAAAATGGCTTTTATAGGTAAGATGTTTTGTTTGCATGTTTTGCAACAAATACGTGTGGTCAATGCAGACTTGATTCCTTGCAAAAGGTATCTATTTGGTGTTTGAACATCTTAACACCTCATGTTCTATTGCCAGAAAGTGTAAACCATTTTTCTATTTTTCATACTTTGATACTGGCAAAAAGGTCCCATAGATTTTACAAATTATTTCAATAAATATATATAATTTTCCATATTCATAGTACATAATGGTAATTTATCTCGATCATTAGAGTATATTAAAAACAAAATTGTACAAATGAAATAAACAAATACATCACTGGAACCATGTACATGCAGTCATCGACTTACGAACATCAAACTTACGAACGGGTCACAGGAACAAGGACTGCCCTATAGTGTGCTACAGCTACTGCTGTATTTGTATCTGCTCACGTTAATTATATGACTCTATGCATACGTAGCCCGTGGTGAAGGGTGGGTGGGTGATCTAAAACCCATCTCAAAATACTCTCTCCCAGGGTTATATTGATATAAATTTTGGTAGACAATGCAATTAGCATGCATGTGCTGGTAGACTGTTTTATATGTACAAATTGTATGATGTCATAACGTCCTGTACATATGACCGCCGATGTATAGCTCGTATCCAGGTCTCTTGTATGTATGTATGTAGAACTTCTTTCGCACGATACGTAGCCAACCGTGCTAACTCTACATCTTACCACCTCCTGTATTGTGATTTCGGTAAAAGGCATCCAACAGATGTTAGAGCCATTTTTATTCATTTTGGGTGCGAACTCCGGTTATCTTTGCAGTGGCTTTTGGCTGGCCATCGAACAAAGATGGTCACCGCATCGCGCGCTTTCACATGCGCTCCTGCGGCCATCTGGAACGCTCTGCCTTATGATATTAGGAAGCCACTGGAGCTACGCACTTTTAAATCATCATCTAGATTGACAAACTCGTTTCTTTAAAAGTGCTGTTTGTGTTTAGTTTGTTGTCCTTCCCCAGCACCTCCGATTAGCACGGCTGCCTATGTACTGTGCCAAGGAAGTTCAACATACATACAACATACATACATCTTTGATCTGTGCATGCTCTCGCTTTGTTGACCACAGATTTATCTATTCCCCAATGGAAATAGCAGCTTCCAGCCTTTACAGGCGTCCTGGGTGGGTGATGTGTCCAAGTGTGACGCCTCCATCACCGTCAAAGACATCAAGATCCACGACTCTGGGCAATATCGCTGTGAGGTCACGGTGTATCCACAATACATGGAAGGCATTGGGTATCTACAGCTGAATGTCAACAGTCCATCAGGTTTGTGTTATTTCCTTCAAACGTCGACTATATTACCACCCACAACTACATAATCTATCCTATAGACCTGATGTAGAACTCAACATCTACACTTTAGAGCCATGGGCCCAGTGCCACGGTGAACTGGCTTAAACCCCTGGCTACGATCTCATAACCACCAATGTACATCAGAACCTTTGACTGCTCCTCACCGACATTTACGCAGTCTTAAAACCACGTTGGATAGGAGGTGACTCAGAGGTCAGAGTGCTGAGCTCGCGCCACTCAGAATCATGGGTTCAAGTCCAGACATTTGTCTGTGAGCTAACCGAGACCTAAAGTCGAGTCAGTTGATGGACTAAGCCCACTCCATCTGCAATTCTGCACTTAATTGACGAAATTAAAACTCTGAGAATTAAAACGCATCTAGTTGATTGTCATGCGATAAGCGCTGTTCTATGTGGAAGAGCAATTTGTGAAAGTCCTGCTCCCAACTCTGTGGACCAGCAGAGGTCGCTTGAAGGAATCTCAGTCAGCTCTGTGATATCTGCTCTGCGGATTGTTCTCTAGCAAGACACGTTGCACCACTCTGTGAGAAATCCCAATTAATGTTTTTATTAATGACGAGACACGGGAATAAAATTTGGTAAAAAAAATATATAGACGAAACCCTTCCCCAACGTGGCTTCATCTAACACGTGTTTTGTCTCTCGACGGTTGTGGCTGATGAGGTTTGTTTTCCATAACACAGGGGTGGGATTTTGTTGATACGCAGTTTGACGCTGCTAACATTTTTGTATCTGCATAAAAATGTAGTGCCTTGAGAGGGCTGCGTCCGTTGGAATGTGTGAATTAACTGTGAGAACGATGTATTTACCGTGTATGTCTGTGTACGTGTGGGTATGTTTTTTTGTGTGATAACGTAATGCACTCAAAACGCACAGCAGCAGCACAACGTAAATGTTCACACATTACCGCATGAATCTAGTTATTGAGAACGTTAGCCATACGGATGACTCGATGGTGAATCATTAATGTTCAAGTGACAATGTTAGTGGCGAGCGTAGGGTGTGAGTGCTGTGGTTCGGGAAGAATGGAGACGGGGGTTTGTGTTGCGTTGAAATTGACAAAGAGTGTACACACACACACACAGGACATGAGAACGACTCAGCATCCTTTTCGATTTAAAGCTTTCGTGACTGCAGGGATTCATCTTCTTGGTTCTACGTGACTTTACCGAAATAACCAAGAAGACTCAGCATCCGTTAGTACAATAACGAGTGTGGGCATCTTGTAGTATTAGTTAAACAAAGAGGGAGGGGGTGATCATTTCGAAGGCAGGAAGGCAACCCGAATTTTCCCATGAAGTCTGTTTTTTGTCGAAAAAGTTGTGCCCAACATGGAATTTTCCAGGAACGTAACCCCCCGCGTTCGTCGAGGTCTGCCTGTTCTGTACTTTCAAACGCATTGTTACTGACAAATGTTTCGAGTTTATACATTTATATTATATAAGACAAAATATATACTAATGTGGGCGTTGTGTGTGGTTTTCCTAGAACTCGTGGTTGTGACCCCAGATAAAATTAACGCCATGGCAGGCGCTACATTTCTGCTGCCCTGCTCCTACGCCTGTACAGTCAGCGGCGTTACCCACACGCTGGTGGAGTGGTTCAGGACCATCGACGGGCTTGAAGAGAGGGTGAGTTACTCCACTGTCCGTTCTGTGCGCCATTTGCCGCTAAATTGCAGCAAGCGCAAGCGTGGAATCATAGTCTTGTTCGTTAACTTGGTCACATGACCCTTGAGCATTTACAATATGCAACGCAGATGAACAGGTTTGGTATTTTCTATACAGATCGAGGGCCCCTCGTCACGTGACTGGGCGGGGGCATGGGCCAGCCATTTTAAAAACAGTCTCCACGTGAAGCTCCTTAGTCAACAGTTAATCCAGCCCAGTTGCAAGCCCTGGAGACAAATTTTATGCTGAAATAATATAACGCATCTGATCTGTGTGTTGCTTTCACCTTTACTGACCACAGCTTTATAAATACCCCTATGGAGAGAGCGGCCACTGGCCTTTACAGGCCACCTGGGTGGGTGATGTGGCCAAGTGCGACGCCTCCATCACCGTCAGTGACATCCTGACCAACGACTCTGGGCGATATCGCTGTGAGGTCTCGGTGTATCCACAAAATATCCAAGACATTGGGTATCTACAGCTGAACATCCACCCACAAACAGGTTTGTTTCACGTCCTTCATAGGTCTGTCCTACCACTCACTACTCCCATCATCTGTCATGTAGCCCAGCCCTAGCACTCAATGTCCACGCGACAAAGTCACGTTTTGCCTTTCGTGTTTGGTTTGTTTTCTTTCCCCCGCACCTCCGCGGTTGGCTACGTACGATGTGAAAACAGTTCAACACGAATACGTACATGTGACAGAGCCGTGCACCTAGAACCATGGTCATCTGGGTTCAACTCCTGCCTGTGAATCTTCACTTTCATTGTTCAATTAGCAAACAATCCGGATGTCAAGTCCCATGAGTTTGTCATCTTAGCCTGGTCACCTGGGCACCCTTGTAAATAAATGTTCCTTCTCAACGGATTATCCAGGTGAAATTATTCAATAAATAATAACAGTACTACGCAAATATCATAACATTGTATTCGGTTATCAGACGTTGCACTTAATTTGCCTAATTCCAAGCGATATAATCCCAAAAACCTATATTATGGATGATATTGGTCGCGAAAGCCTCCGTGTTAAACATTACTCTAATTTGCAATGCATCATCGGAAAATAATCGTCCCTGCCGTGTGGATCCAAAATATATAGCAGCCAAATGCTCTAAACGGATCTTTCTAAATATGGAGGGGAAACCCGGAGGACCCAGAGAAAAATCCATGCAACCACGGGGAGAGTAAACACGCAAACTCCAAACAGCCAGCAGGCGTCAGGATCGGGATCGAACCCACGACCCCCTGTATACCAGGCGAGGTCGTTAACATCCCACCACCTCGGCTCCACTTGAAGGGAACTCAGAGGTAGCTCTAAGCCATCCACTTCTGTGGACCGTTCTCTAACATGCAGCGTTGCACTTTAGCACACAAACACACAAAACATACGTGCTAACGTGCAACGCAAGAGATGCTTCGTCTAACGGAAAGTATTTGCCCCATCTCTCTCTCTGTCCTAATTGTCATCACTGCGTTGTGAGACCAGCACCTCCACCTCCTCCTCCAGAGGTTCATTCCCTCTGCTCATGTGACCATTGTGGGTTTGTCCACAGACCTGGCCGTTGTCACCCCGGATGCAAAGGATGCCACAGTAGGCAGCACGGCTCTCCTGTCCTGCTCTTACACCTGCAAGATCACAGATATTAGACACACGCTGGTGGAGTGGTTCAGGACCATAGACGGACACGATGAGAAGGTGCGTCACTGTCACACTTGCACACGATTACTTACACCCTCCTGCTCGCAATGATGATTACATGTTCTTTATTAACGCCCGTTCGTGCTCATTTATTTCAATGGAGGTCACCCCCTCTCCTTTGCTGGTTCTATTGTTAACTTTTACGTTTTTCAGACACCAGAATAGTATTGTGTCTTCAGATACAATAATCTCAAATTATCTCTGTTCTCTCTACTCGAAAGAAGAGTCATTTCCTAAACTGTAGGCTTATTATATATTTATATGTTATAATTAAATGTTATTTACGTATTATGTCAGTTTTCAGAATATGAGCACGTGTATTATGTGGACACACAGTTATGCCCTGGCGTGTTCTGACGTTTGCCATCAAGGTGTACAAGGCGTACTACAGAAAGAGAAGCCTCAGGCCATTGCAGGTGACTTGGGTGGGTGATGAGTCCACGTGTAATGCCTCCATCACCATCAGCAACATCCAGACCCACGACGCTGGGCGATATCGCTGTGAGGTCACGGTTTATCGATACGACAAGCCAAGCATGCAAGACATCGGGTATCTGCAGCTGGATGTTCACAATGAACCAGGTGTGCATGATGTCCTCCCTGGATCTATTTAACACACATTACTTTATCATTCTTGCTCAACGAGAATGCTAATTCTCTTTATTGTCCAGATTTACCACTAAAATACACTCTGTGGCACAGCCATAAAGGGTCTTTGTTATTCTTCACAGATATCACATCCTGTAGTATAAGAAACTCGACTATTTGCTGAGTTGTCTACATGAGCCAATGACATTGTAAGTTCCTGTCTGTCCCTGTGTGTGTCCCATGAGATTGTTGTCCTCTTGTGGGATGTTGAAAAATAGCTTCTTAGCTCAGGAAATAAGCTTCTGATTCGGATTCCCTTCAAGTGCCGATGTAGGAGCTGCAAGCCGATTTACAGCGTCAACAGGAAACCGGCACAGCGATGATTGACGTCTCCTGGCTGTCCATGACACCATTTGGCGTTATTGTCTGCAGCTGCCGAAGTTGGCTAAATATCATCAAAAGCTGTTCTACCATTCACCTAATGAACACGATGCTCAGCAACCGTGCGTTGAGGGTGAACACCTCGCGGTGAACACAGCCGCGAGAGACTCATGAACAATGGCCTCCATCTAGGCTCGGTATTATAGCACCGTCACTATGTAACATTCACAGGCAGGCCTCGCCGGACGCTGGGGGTTATGTTCCTAGAAAATGAGGTTTTAGGAAAAACGGTGTTCGACAAAAAATAGACATTGTGGGAAAACTAGGGTTGCCTTTCTGGGCTCGAAATGATCACCCCTCCCTCTGTGTTCCTAATTCTACGAGATTTCTGCCCTTGTTATTTTACTAAACGATGCCGAGTCACTCTCAATTTCTTGCGTGTGCACACTCCTTGACATAAAACCCCCGTCTCATTCCCGCACCGCAGAACTCGCGTCCAATGCTCTCCCCTGACAATGATTTCCCAGCCTGACGCTCGCCCCCGACTCTGTCACTGATTCGCCGTCTAAAGTCCTCAATGACTTCATGGCGAGATGCTTGCGGCACTGTGTGAACATTCCTATTGCATCGTTGTGCATGTTGAGTGTGTTACTTTTTCAAACCAAAAAAAACATGCATGGTAATTAAATCGTTCATTCAGTCGGTTCATTCACACCTTCCAATGGAGGCAGAACCCTCACGGAACTATTTTTCGACAAGGAGATGAGAGTCTTCGCAGCGTCAAGCCGAAACACCACCCCTGTGATCCGGAAAACAGGCCTCATTAGGTGCACCGCGTAGAGCCAGAACGCGCGTTCGATAAAGCCACGGCGCGTCTGCTCTTCCTGAAAACCAGGAGGAGCAAACACTGCGGAGCACAGAAACCAGGATGGTGTGAAGGATCTCAGTGGATCACGGGACTTAATCGGTCAGAACTGAAGATCTGGGGAAGGAGGCGGGAGTGGCGGTGCTCATCTCACTCGAGCGGAGAGAGGGAGTCGGCTCACACGGCTGGGGCTGCCTTAGCAATAGAGGAGGGGGCAACCGCAAGGGCGATGGACGTGGAGGCACCAGGGCAGAGACAGAGGGGCAGGTCTAGAGCGAGGGGAGTAGAAGTGGCGAACGCGGCGGATTCGAGGGACTGTGGAGTCGACGCGGAGGTGTCCCAAGGCAGCAACGAGCAGAGCAGGAGGCGCTGCAGGGCAGAGACCGCACGAGAGGAGGGGGGCATGGCAGGGAGAGGAAGAAGACGTTGACTGTGTGCATCTCTTGGGTGTTCACGTGTTGCTATGTCGTCTGTGTTTGTGTTTAATAGAACCGACAAAGACAACACCCACACCAAGCCCAACCCCAACCTCAGCTCCACCTCCACCTCCGATACCTGTAGTTTGGATCGCCCTTGGAGTCATTGCTGCTCTGGTTGCTGTTGCTGGAGTTGGTTTTTACTTCAGGGGGAGGAGGATGAGACCACGTCAGCCAAGAGAGCCAGAAGCCCCGTGAGTATCGACCGCACTTGCACCAGGACCTCACAGTGAGTGATAGAACACGGCTCACAATGGCCACGCCAGAGACCCTGAGCCGGCCCTCTCCAAGGGCCTGAGTTTGACTCCAGCTCCCTGCCTGCTCGTGACTCAGAGCTGTGCTCAGTGGAGCCTGTGTGAGCTCCTGGCAGCTGGGACCCCTGAGTTAGACTCCCAGCCGTGGCTGCTGTCAGTGACAGGGGCTCTATATGAGTGGGGGTGGTGATGTGAGACTGCGTCAGTCATAGGAGATGGTGAACTCAATGGGCTCTCACGTGGTTAAATAACACACATCACAAGAGACAATGTTCTCAATGGGCTTCAACGTGGATAAATAAAGGATGTATTTCACATCATGGTCAGTGATTGCTATGATTAGTGGTTCCATGCGGGTGTCAGGCAGGTGTGAGTCGTGGGCTAGACTCCCAGCTGTGGTAGTGACACAGGCTGCATGTGAGTGATGGGGATGTGTGATTGACGCGTGTCCACTTTTCTCTCAACAGGCCTCAAGAAATGCAGCCAATGAACCCAGTTGGATAAGATGAGGTGAGAGCGAGAGAGACAGGAAGCAGGATACACTCTCATCAGGGTCATTCTTCCTGTGTGTGTGTGTGCACTGCGCTAAGAACCAGTGACCTGGGTTCAATTCCCTAACCTCGGTGTGTTGTGTAAACGCCAGCACTGCTGAGACAAAGGCGGCCGGGCGTGGTGCTGGCCACATCACCCTCTCGAGGTGTTACTCGCTAACAGCGATCACAGGACTGGATCGGTATGAACTGGAGAGCTGGGGAAGGAGGCGGGAGTGGCGGTGCTCATCTCACTCGAGCGGAGAGAGGGAGTCGGCTCACACGGCTGGGGCTGCCTTAGCAATAGAGGAGGGGGCAACCGCGAGGGCGATGGACGTGGAGACACCAGGGCAGAGCCAGAGGGGCAGGCCGAGAGCGAGGGGAGTAGAAGTGGCGAACGCAGCGGATTCGAGGGACTGTGGAGTCGACGCGGAGGTGGCTTAAGGCAGCAACGAGCAGAGCAGGAGGAGCTGCAGGAGAACCGATTCAAGAGCCGAATGGCTCACAGGGCTATACCTAATAAATTAACTTGAACTTGAGAGGAGGGGGGCATGGCAGTAAGAGGAAGAAGACGTTGACTGTGTGCATCTCTTGGGTGTTCACATGTTGCTGTGTCGTCTGCGTTTGTGTTTAATAGAACCGACAGACGCAACACCCACACCAAGCCCAGCTTCACCTCCAGCTCCATCAACTGCAGCTGGCATCGTCCTTGGAGTCATTGCTGCTCTGGGTGCTGTTGCTGGCGTTGTTTCTTACTGCAGGAAGAATATTTACAAGTTGATTCCTCGTCCCGTGATTTGACGCCGATTGGTGAATTATATACTTAAAACAAAAGAAAATTGGGTATTTTTACATTAGAGTACAGCAAACTCTTGCCTCTCGCGGGTTTAGCTATTGCGGTTTTGCAGTCTCGTGCCAAGTCTATGGAGGTACAGAGTTCGCTGATCGTGCCCCTATGGCTGGACCATTCGCGGTTGATCACGAGATTTCTGTACGCGTCGTAACTGCACCGCTCTCGATGCTGCTGCTGCTGCCGCGGAAGAACATGTGGTGCCATCTTGTCTCCATCTAATCTCCATCTTTTATCTGTCTTGTCTCCATCTTATCTCCATCCGGTCTCCATCTTATCTCCATCTTGTCTCTAGTCTCCCGTCTCTTATCTCAAGCGGCCCATTGCGGGTCCCGGGTCACGTGGTGTTTCCAGCCTCGAGTGAGCAGCAGTGAGTTTCAGCCGCCCGCCATTTTTCTTTCTATCGTGCGTTAGGAACTGTGAACCAAACCCCATTTTTCCCATTTGTCTTTGAGTTTGGGGAAGGCGGATTTTCCGATTGCGGCTTTTTACCAAGAACGTAACCCCGGCGATGGGCAAGGGTTTGCTGGATACTAAATGCTAAATCGATGCACCTCTATTCTATATTTGAAAGGCATAATGCACTTTATATATATACAGTATTGTATGCGCAAATTAAGCCTATATTGAATTTGATTCGAATATGATATATACTACTCGCCGAATGATTGATCTCTTCTATTAATATGGCAATGCGAGGCCATGAACGAGTATATCTTTAAAAATTGTAATGATTGAGTGTTACTCTGGAAAAATCGTGATAACCCACATGCCTCCGTACATGTTTTTCAGCAAAACCCAACAACGTAGATTCCAAAGCCAACACAACGATGCTGAGTTTTTTTGGGTTAATGGCAAGAATGTTGACATAGAACCCAGAAACAAACACGGGTCATTGTGATGGCGACAATGACAACTGACCTCTATTGGCAGGAACTGCAGGCATACCACTTAGAACAACTCTGTTTACAAAAAACGCATCTTGAGCACTATACGAGGTTTGCCTGTATACAGCAGTCCCTCGGTTAACAGTGACATTGGTTAACGGTTTTTCGATTAACATTTTGCCACCCATAGGACCTCATAGTTTAGACTAATGTTAACGTTGTGATTAACGGTACGTTTACGTTACGCACGCAGGCGCCGATTTCAGCCAACCCGAGCACTCTTAAGTGGGCTGAGCCACGCCCTCAGCCAATCAACGACGTGCAGCGATGAGCGTTGAGACCTCCACTGGCTTCGTTTACATTATAACGTTTTCTGTTTTGGCAGTGGAAACAGCTCTGTTGCAGACTCAGTGATTTTTACTTATTTTTTAACTCAAAAGTGAATTCGATTAGCAGTTATTTTAGTAAACAGTAGTTTTTGTGGAACGGGACGAAACGTTAATGGAAGGACTACTTTTATATCTTTTTTTAAATCAAGCCAAGTTCATTGCCTGATGAAGGTCCCATTAGTTTGAGCAACAACGTCGTCTCTTCAGCCACTGAAAAGCCGGAATCCACCACGGTGGTTATGAGATGTTAACTACCTCGCCTACTATCCCAACCCTGAGGTCTGATGTTCATTTGGAGTTTGCGTGTCTCTCGCTGCGATCGTGTGGATTTTTCTCCTGGTCCATTTTACTTCCACATTTAGAATCAACACACGGACAGAGTATTTGGCAGCTTTACCTTTCCACTCAATAAGCCACTTTGTTAAGTTACCATTTGGAGCCTGGTCACATGAAACAAGCTACATACACTAACTCAGTAGGCCTTATCTGGACATTCCACGTTATAACGGTTCTGCGAAAAGCGCTCCGGAATGGAAGAACTTCATTATATCATGTGAACACCGGCGCGTTCAGCGATGACTCAACGAAACAACACTGACCGCAATATCTATTTGAATGGTAACGGTCTCGTCGGATTGCTGGAGGGTAAACGACTCGAATGTTGATGCGATGCAACCACCACGAGGCCCAAACCTAAAAACAAATGTGGTATAAAACATACCCCGTGCGAGCGTCCCCGGAACACTGGAACATTGGAGTTAGTGGTTTGCGTTGTGTCCGCTGCGACGGTCGCACAGTGAACTGGAATCTGCACTCCATTCGCTTGGTCTGCCTGTTCGTGTGGACAATGATATTTTGGCGGTTATCAGGTTAAAATAAGAGGTGTAATCATTTTTTATAATTGCAGGAGAGAGACCACGCAGAATTAGTGGTCTCTCTTGCAAGGTGTATGGGGTTATACAACGATTGGATTTTCGTGCAATAGTATTCAGTGCTTAGCCCTGCAGGCAGTTTTAAGTGAACCTGTATAAGTGCAATGTCTTCCTAACGTCACTGCTGGTGGCAGGGCCTCCACGAGAGGGATCTCGAGACAGCCCCTCTTAGAGTGCATCAGAACCTCTATCTACATCTTACAGGAGCGCCACAGTGGTGAGATGTTAACTACCTCGCCCGGTATAAAGGAGGTCGTGGGTTCGATTCCAATCCTGACGCCTGCTGTATATTTGGAGTTTGTGTGTGTCTCTCTCGCCGTGGTTTTTTCCTTCACTTAGAAATGTGTGTTTAGAGTGTTTGGCTGCAATGAATTTCCACGCGATGATCAGCCACTTGGTTGAGTTATCATTTGTGGTCAGGTCGCTTCTGAACAAGGTCTATACAGCTCATTGAGAGATCTGCACACGAATCCTCAATCCCGTTCCTCTCTTAAAGCCTCAGCTCTTCTCCATTGCCCATTCTCTTCCCTCACCCCTACGGTCAGTCCCGTCCCTCCCCTATAGCCCTTTCGTGACCCCCCCCCCCCCACGTGCCCTCTGGTACGAACACTCAAATCTCGGACCTTGCACTGCCCTTGCCATCTAAACCACCCTAATTGTGTTACTGCTTTAAAACGACGTAAAGCACCTTGAGTTGAGGCGCTCCATTAATACAGGGAGGAGCAATGTTCCACACTGCCCACCAGGGATTATTTAGCTGTCTGTCTGTCGTACATAAGTAAATATATAATACACACAGCTCTTTGATTGGTGGAGACCTTACAAACAGCTCTTTGATTGGTGGAGACCTACTGCCGGGTACGGAGAGGGGAGGTGCCTAAGGGAGGAGGGTCAGGGGAGGGGCCTAAGGAAGGGGGGAGTCAGGAGATGGGCCTGAGGGGGGGGGGGTTCAGGGGAGGGGCCTGAGGGGGGGTCAGCAGAGGGGCCTGAGGGAGGGGGGGTCAGGGGAGGGGCCTGAGGATATGGGGGGGGGGGGTCAGGGGAGGGGCCTAAAGGAAAGGGGGTCAGGGGAGGGGCCTAAGGGGGGAGGGGCCTAAGGGAGGGGGGGGGCGATAGTTCAGGGGGCTGTCTGCCTGGCTACCTAAAGTCACGTGATCTTGTATACATACAGGTAGGAACAACAGATTCCACACTGCCCACCAGGGATTATTTGTCTGTCTGTCGTGCACGCATGCGCTGTCCAACCAAGTTCCTACCTGCCCACTCCGAAGGAACGTGTTACAAGTAACGCGTCTAAACTTGGTGCTAAAAACTCGGTTTCCTACGTCGTGAGGTGGAATGGTGATGGGGATGTTGCCATTGTGCATCCCGCTGACTGTGGAACATCGCTCTGCGCCTTTGCTAACAGGACAATAATCAGAGCCGTTAGAGCTGTGTATGTCTTGTCTTGTGGGTGAATGCGTGAGTGGGTGAGTGAGTGGGTGAGTGGGTGGGTGAGTGGGTGAGTGAGTGAGTGGTGAGTGAGTGAGTGGGTGAGTGAGTGAATGAGTGCGTGAGTGAGTGGGTGAGTGAGTGGGTGAGTGAGTGAGTGAGTGGGTGAGTGGGTGGGTGAGTGGGTGGGTGAGTGGGTGGGTGAGTGGGTGGGTGAGTGGATGAGTGAGTGGGTGAGTGGGTGGGTGAGTGGGTGAGTGGGTGAGTTAGTGAGTGGGTGAGTGGATGAGTGCGTGGGTGAGTGAGTGGATGAGTGAGTGGGTGGGTGAGTGAGTGGGTGAGTGGGTGGGTGAGTGGGTGAGTGCGTCCGTCGGTGGGTGATATCAACTCTTAATACTAAATATGTAATGTAACTGTGACCATAGAACCCAAACGATGGAACAAGTAATAAACCACTGTGCCCTGTGTCTCTTCAATGGAGGAATAGCAGGACTACATGAGCTCTCTCCTGAAGCGCCTTCGTTGCTAGCAGACCTCAACATTGATATTTAGCTCCCCAAAATAATGCCATACGCAAGAATACTAAAACAGAAATAACTGCATTTCATTTTAGTTCATATTAATTTAGTGCCTTTAGCGAGGCACGTTACAAAACACAGACGGTATATAATTGGGAAGAGGAAAATGGGGAGAAGGGAGGTAGGACAGGTAATGGCCGAGACGGTATGAAGGGGGAAATGAATAAGTATAACCCGTAAAAACAAAGTTTTTCACTCTAAATCCTTTATATGCGTGGCGGCTAGAGTCCTCTCGTCCTCTGGCTTGAGATGACTGCCACCTATGGGTCAGATGATTGTCTGCAGTATTAAACAATTGGTAATTAAATATTTAATTTGTTTTCCCTAAAGTGTAAAATTTGGGAATTTTTTTTCACGAACATTAATTGTCACGCACAACGAGTCTGTGTGCAAAATGTCAGCTCGATTGGATCACGGGAAGTGGGTTAAAAAACGACCGAAAGATTTGCACGGTCGTAAGCGCGCAAGCAAGCAAGCAAGTGAACTTAATAGAAAGGATTTAAAAATTAACCCGTAAAAACAAAGTTTTTCACTATAAATCCTTTATATGCGTGGCATCGGGGCGGCTAGAGTCCTCTCGTCCTCTGGCTTGAGATGGCTGCCACCTATGGGTCAGATGATTGTCTGCCACCATTAAGCAATTGGTAATTAAATATTTAAAACAATTTCCCTAAAAAGTGTTAAATTGTGTAAACATTTTTTCACGAAAATACATTGTCACGCACAACGAGTCTGTGTGCAAAATGTCAGCTCGATTGGATCACGGGAAGTGGGTTAAAAAACGACCGAAAGATTTGCACGGTCGCAAGCAAGCAAGCACGCAAGCAAGCGAACTTAATATAAAGGATTTAAAAAGGGGAGAGAGAAAGAGATGCAGGAGCTGTTCGCACAGCAGCACGGGAGCACGGGGTGGGCGCTAACTCTGCAGAGGCGGATCACCGCCGCGCGGACACAAAACTGCCCAGCACGCCGACGAAGAGGAGACCCTCCCCCAGCGAGAGTCCGATCGCAGGCCACTCCCGTCACGGCCGTCGTGATGTTCCATAGACCCGATGGCCGCGTGGCGCAGCGAAAGAGCTGCCTGACGCAGGCATCGGAGCAACCCACCTGCCGCACGGGACGGCGGGCGGTGCCGCAAACCACCGCAGACAGACAGATCGTCGAGAGGACACCCGACAGGCACAGGGACAGGCAGGAGACTTGGGGATGGGGCGGTGAGATGTGGCATGGCGTGGAAGCCGCGCTGCATGAATGCCACCACCATCAGCCGCTGAGATGGTGCCCAGCAGGGGCAAGCAGGAGGTCCGGGAAGGAAGCGACGTGCCGGCTGGACAGGGTGGCGAGTGGTGGAATTGGCTCAGCGACCACACGCCAACAGCCGTACTGCCTCTCAGTAGGTGCGGGGCCAAGCGGCACACGTGGGAGGGGAGAGACGCCCCCAACCAAAGCAAGAGCCTCTCCAAAATAATGAAACACAAAATAGGGCCTCTCTCCTAAATAATAAAACAAATAAAACTGAAAAATAGGGAAAAAGGAGAATACGGTGGGAGATGAACGGATGGACAGGGGAGGGAGCGGATGGCTGCTCCAGGCAGCTTTCCACCCCAAATCAAAGAGCCGCTTAGTAAACACTGTTCCTGGTCTTGCCTGCTGGTGCAAAGTAATGTAAATGTTTTCCATTGCCTACACGAGACCATCCAACATGACAAAAGCACGGGGATGCCAAATTCAGTCTCGCCACTTTTAAAGATTGTCCTTGAGCCTTGTTAATGGACATCGCACATCTGAGCTGGACAGGGAATTGAAGCCTCTAACATTCAAAGACTGCCATTTGGGATTATAGGTATGCGAGGGAGAAAGACGTCTTCACCTTTAGAATTGCCTGTAATTATTGTAGTTTTGATAACATTTCAATGGAATTCTTTCACAATTAACCTTGTGCCATTACATAGTCTAGGTCAGGGGTCGGCAACCAAAATAACAAGAAGAGCCATTTCTTTCCAATTCGGTACAAAATTCAGTATTTCAAGAGCCGCAATGCATCCGAGTACATACTGTACATACGTACATATCGTCAAGAAGCAGCCCGTAAAGAGCTGCATGCGGCTCCGGAGCCGTAGGTTGCCGACCCCTGGTCTAGGTGGTTCCCAGTTTCTCAATAGCAACACAGGTGCCCCAATTTTTAGTAGCAAGTTGTGTGGTGGAACATCCTTCTACGTGACTTTACCTCGTGTAGCCACAGCGGCAGCCTGCTCCTAACAGCACTTGCCCTGACAGACTGCTGAGGCTACACGGGGGGGTGTTTGCCTTTGTAAACATCGCCGTACGGGTGTGGTGTTTGACTGAAATTGCGTGTAGCTGTCAATCAAAACTGTCCAATACATTCTACCGACAACTCTTCACCTTGAGACCTTCATATGGGTGTGAGCGGTGAGTGGTGGCGCAGTGGTTAGCGCACTGTGTGTGTGAGTGGTGGCGCAGTGGTTAGCGCACTGTGTGTGTGTGAGTGGTGGCGCAGTGGTTAGCGCACCGTGTGTGTGTGGGGGGGGTGGTGGTGCAGTGGTTAGCGCACTGTGTGTATGTGGGGGGAGTGGTGGCGCAGTGGTTAGCCCACTGTGTGTGTGTGTGTGAGGTGAGTGGTGGCGCAGTGGTTAGCGCACTGATGCACAAATGGAAAATTCAAAAGTCTCCAGTCGTGTTGTGCGACTGTGTTCATCCAGAACGGACCGCACAATGTATAAACTACGCGATGCCCGCTCAAAAAATACGAAGGACACATCACGGCAATGATGATGATACAACGACTCCGCTTGCTCCTGACGCTGTTATCCGACTTGACCACCTGAATGGGACATTGCAGTTGTTGACTGCATCTACATCAGCCGAACGGACAAAGAAGGGGGACCGCACAGACTGTAACAACTACAGGGGCATCTCACTCCTCAGTGTGAGGCCGCGAAAGGTCTTGGCAAGGATTATTCAACATCTAGTAGTAGGTTTTTACCCTTTTAAACTGGTACAAAACTGACACCTTTATTCAAGGCATCATGTTTGCAATAACCACAACACAAGTAGTCAAAAAAGCAAACAAAAAGAAGCAACTCTGATAATGATAATAATATGCACTGTCCTTGAAGTTGATTGGTCCACACCCGAGACGGCTTTCTTTAGAGCCTAGTCCCCATTGGTGTTGGACCAGATGACACCAGAAGGCGTACAACTCAAACAGTGCAATATCAGAGTATTGAGAGCTCGGGGTAAGCATTTACACTATGAGATCTCTTTTACCAGTAGCAAAATATAGTAGTAGGTTTTTACCCTTTTAAACTGGTACAAAACTGACAACATCGCCTTGCTAGGCACGCTGAGGAAAGGCTTGCGGAGCCCCAATGCGGTTTCAGGAAAGGGTGGTCCTGCACAGACGCCATATTTTCTGTCCGTCTGCTACAGCAGAGGTGTAGGGAATTCCAACAAGACCTACATCTCTGCTTTATTGACCTGGCCAAGGCCTATGATACCATCAGTAGGCCTGGGCTCTGGGTTGTTCTTCGTGCTTTCGGAGTCCCTGACCCGTTGCTCACGATCATTAAGAAACCAAGGTGGCGATCGCACCTCACCACATATGCATGTATGTTGTATGTATGTTGTATGTATGTTGTATCTATGTTGTGTGTATGTTGTGTAGTGTAGTATATAGTGCAGTATATAGTGTAGTGTATAGTGTAGTGTATCAAGTTCAAGTACATATATTAGGTAAAGCCCTGTGAGCCATTCGTCTCTTAAATCGGGTGAAACGGCAACAAACAAAAACCAAAAACATGAACAAGAAAACATCTTAAAGTGAATATGTGACTGAGCGCAAACAGAAAATCCAAGAAAAGACAGCAAAATATTGCAGAAAAACACCGTACATCAGCACTGTGTGCGAAAATCACAGTGGGATACAAGTCAAACAACAACAACAACCACAAGACAACTTAGATTAAGGCCATCAGTCTAACTCCGTACTACAACAAACAAGCATTGCCAAACCACAAAACTTTTCGAAAATCAACAAAATAAAGCAATGAAAGCAATGAAACAGTGATCATAGGAACTGTGACCGAATTTTCACAATAAACGACGTTAACAACATGGACCACCAAACTCTGCAGCCATAGCTGGCTGCATGAGTCACTCCACAACAGCAGGAGTATCAGTCGGAGTATCAACATTTTTCAATGCACCTTTAAGATCAGCACAATAAATCAAGACACAGATCATAATTCTATATTTGAAGCTTTCGTGACTGCAAGGATTCATACGCTTAGGTTTTTTCGGTAAAGTCACGTAGGTATAATATAAATAATAAAAGCAAAAATAATAGAAATAAAATAATAAATCACGACGTTTCGGAGGCAACACAAGTCTCCGTCATCAGGTGGGACCGTCACAGCCACATTTACCGTATCAAGAGAGGCAAAATTCCAAGAGACAAGCCCTTAAATACAAGTTAAGGGGGGGGGGGGGGGGGGGGAGAAGCTTATCTGAATGTGGTAGCCAAAAGATTTAACTAAACATATTTGGACCATCTTATTTGACAGGTACTATTCTACTTTACCGAGTGTTGACATCCCCAGCGTTTAACAACAACTCTCCTTTGTTGTATTTTGATTGTCAACCAACACCGAGTAAAAAACATGTTGCGCCTATTGTTCTCTTTTAGCCCCGCCCACCCCGTCCCATTCATTGGCTACCACATTCAGATAAGCCACTCCTCCCCCCCTCCCCCTCAACTTGTATTTAAGAGCTTGTCCCTTGAAATTTTGCCTCACTTGATATGGTAAATCTGGCTGTGACGGTCCCACCTGATGACACAGACTTGTGTTGCCTCCGAAACGTCGTGATTTATTATTTTATTTCTATTATTATTTCAATTATATTTTTATTTTTTTTACCTACGTGACTTCACCGAAAAAACCTAAGAGTACACAGAACATACTTTGCAGCGGTCATCCGGAGCAAAACATTTTATTTTAGGCCACTGAATTGCAGTGGCAGCTAGGGGTGTACAACTCCTCTAGAGCAGTTTTGAGTGAAGATCTCACAGGTAGTGATTCAAGTTTATTGGCAATAGCATTCCAGACCCTGGGGGCATCAATAGCAAAGGCCCTTCCTCCAGTATTTGTGCGGCGATAGGGAATGAGAAGCTGGTAAATGAGCGAAGACCTGAGGTCACATTTGTTATTTGAAACAGAGAGGAGATCCAGCAGGTAATCTGCGGATTTTTTTTGTAAGTACATCGTGAATAAATGAGATCTGATGCACAAGCCGTCGAACATTGAGAGATGTTAAGTTTGACCCAATGTAGAGATCACAGTGGTGAGTCCTATATGGGCAGTTCAATGCAAATCTTAAGGCCGAGTGATACATTGAGTCAAGCTTCTTCAGTACAGTACTTGGGGCTGATTTATACACGATGTCACAGTAATCAAGTAGAGGCAGTATGGTAGCTTTTATCAATTCCAAACGGAACATAGGGGGGAAGCAGTGCTTGTGTCGATACAGAAAACCAATTTTTATTTTAGTCTTTTTACCAATATAATCAATGTGATCTTCAAAATTCAGTTTTGAATCAAGAATGACCCCAAGATACTTATAGATCTTGACTTGCTCTATTTTATCATTATTTAAGGAATGTAATTGGGGAAAAATAACTTCCTGCTTTAGTCCTGGTGAGATGCACAGCACCTTGGTTTTGGAGGTATTCAGGACGAGTTTAAGAGCAACTAGCTGATGTTGTAGTTTGTTGAAATCACCCTGGAGCTTAGCAATCACGTCATCCGGAGAGCGGCCAGCAGTAATCAGTATCGTGTCATCTGCAAAAAGATTTACCCTGGAATAATCCAGGTCAGTGCCCAATTCATTGACATAAAGAGAGAACAAGAGGGGGCTGAGGATTGAACCCTGTGGAACCCCTTTTGTCATCTTAATACTGTTTGACCTCCAACCATCTGTGAATACAGTTTGGGTGCGAGAAGAGAGGTAATTGTTTAACCATTTTACTGCGTGTTTGGAGAAATGAAGGCAACTTAGTTTACTAAGCAGGGTGTTGTGGTCCACTGTATCAAAGGCTTTGGACAAGTCAAGAAAAAGACTGGCGCAGTACAGCTTATTATCAAGGCTACTGTAAATGTGAATCAGAGAGTCTAATGCAGCAGATGTAGTGCTGTATTTTTTTAGGAACCCAGATTGTTATCGATGTAATAGATTGTTGTCGGACAGGAAACTGCTAATTTGGTAGTTCAATAATTTTTCTAAAATGTTCATCAACGGGGACAAAATTGAGATAGGTCGGTAGTTATTTGGATCATCTTTAAGGCCCCCTTTGTGAAGTAGACGAACATAGGAATGTTTCCATTCTACAGGTATTGATGCTTCTTTGATAGACAGGTTGAAAATATGGGCTATAGGTTTGTATTTTAGGTGACCAACAGTTAGCAGAGCAAAGACGGGAATACTATCTGCTCCGGTAGAGGAGGACCCTTTGAGGTAGGACAGTTGTTTCAGAACATTACTTTCGTGCATTGGCTGGAAACTAAATTCGTTTAATATTTGGACAGGGGTGTAGGAATTTGCATGCGCAGGGGTGACTCCCAATACATTATCAAAAAGGTCACCAGCTTCAGAAAAATGAAGGTTAAAATTGTCAACTATTTTTTGGGGCTCTGAAAAATATTCCCCATTTCGGTTAAGCTCAACGGGCAGATTATCTGTGTTAGATGCCTTTTCGATACTTTTGATTGTTTTCAAGAAGATCCTGGCATTTTCATGTGATTCCAGGAGAGTGGAGGAAAAGTAGGAATTTTTTGCATGCCGTATTTTTTTGACGCATCTATTCCTTAAAATCCTGTATTCTAGCCAGTCATGGACCAAATTACTTTTATAAACACATGCCCAAGCCTTGTCCCTAGTTTTCATGAGCTTAGTAATCAAGGGATCAACCATGGTGGGCGGTTGCCTTTAGTTTTAAATCTAACCAACGGAGCATGTTTGTTAAGAATTTGGAGAAACGTGTAACCTGAAGGTCTCCCAAGCCGTAGTCAGGTTGGGGATATCACAGACTTTGTCAATATCCGAGTGAAGCACATCATTAGTAAATGCCTAAATGCTGACGTGTCTCATGGAGTGCTTCTCAACCAATTTAGGGGGGGCTTTGGGTCTGGCTGATGATCTCACCCCAAATATGAAGGAGTGATCACTAAGGTTATTACTCAGAACACCAGTCAGCACGAAATTGTGAGGACCATTTGTTAATAGGACGTCAAGCAGAAGCAAAGATGACTGTCCCAGGTTTTTAGGTTGGGTCTTGTGGGGACATTTTTTAATTGAAACAGGTTAAATTAATCTGCAAAAGTTGTGGCCAATTCCAATTGATTTCACCTTTAGGAAGGCCCCCAAGAAGCTCTCTCAGTGCAGCTTCAACATCCTTCCCACGAGGCGGTCTATAGCAGCACACTTCCAATATCTGTTGATTTTTAGCGAGAGTGATTCTGAGAGCCAGACCTTCAAAGCAATATTTCTTTAACAAGAAATGAGATGATGAACATGCTACGAACATAGATGGTAATTCCACCTCATTTAGACCCTCGGTCAAATCGAGAAAGGTTGTAGTTGTCAATCGTAATCTGCAAGTCATTGACGGCCGGAGTGAGAAATGTTTCTGTAAGGCAGGAAAAGTTCGAGTCCAGATTTGCCACTTCTAGTTTTAGTTGCTTCATTTAATCACAAGCCCTCTGATGTTGACGTGTAGAACACCGACACCTTTTCTACCAGAAAAATCGACAGAATTAAATGAGTTCTTTACATTTGGGCCAGGGTGAAGCTCAATACCTCCCAGAAATAAGAAAAGTAGAATTAATAGTTTGCACAAGTATTTTCTGTGAAAGGATGGAGAGCGACTGCTTACGTATGGCGACATTTTTAAGAGCAGAATGAAGTTAGGAAGCAGTGCTGGTGAAGTAATAGGACAGAGACAGGGTTAAAAGGATACAATGATGTAGTGTAGAAGTGGCTATAAGCTGTTTCACTAGCAGGTGTAGTGGCAAATGGAGCATCAACTATGGACGAGAAATAACGAGGGCTGCCAGTGGTGGAGTTGTGTTTGGCACTAGATATGGCCGGGAGCGACAGCAGTAGAATACACAGCAGAACTGTCATCTTTAAAATAACAAAGAACCACAACAGTTCAACACGCACGTGAACACGTACAGGTAGGCCGAGCGCGAGAAATGTCTTGCAGCACTCGTCGCCCGTGTGCTCGAGATTGTGGTGGCGGTCAGCTCCCGGTCACGAAGTTGACTAGTCGTTCAGGTTCTTGCTGTTTGTAAGCACACATTTGTGCGTTGCTATTTCTCTACGCTAGTGTGCATGTAACCTAACACTTCACTATTTTTCTTCTCTCAAGCAGAATATTCGCGAACAGGGCAATAACCTGATGAAGCAGGTGAAGGGTAAAAACCTCAAGGAGCGGGTCAACACGGTCGAGAGCTTCCTGCAAGACGACCCAATGAGCAGCAGCTCAGTGTATAGTGTAGTGTATAGTGTATAGTAGTGTAGTGTATAGTGTAGTGTATAGTGTATAGTAGTGTAGTGTATAGTGTAGTGTATAGTAGTGTAGTGTATAGTGTAGTGTATAGTAGTGTAGTGTATAGTGTAGTGTATAGTGTATAGTAGTGTAGTGTATAGTGTAGTGTATAGTGTATAGTAGTGTAGTGTATAGTGTAGTGTATAGTGTATAGTAGTGTAGTGTATAGTGTAGTGTATAGTGTATAGTAGTGTAGTGTATAGTGTAGTGTATAGTAGTGTAGTGTATAGTGTAGTGTATAGTGTATAGTAGTGTATAATGCAGTGTATAGTTGTAGTGTATAGTGTATAGTAGTGTAGTGTATAGTGTAGTGTATAGTGTATAGTAGTGTAGTGTATAGTGTAGTGCAGTGTGTATTGTATAGTGTATTGTATTGTATAGTGTAGTGTATAGTGTAGTGTATAGTGTATAGTAGTGTAGTGTATAGTGTAGTGTATAGTGTATAGTAGTGTAGTGTATAGTGTAGTGTATAGTGTATAGTAGTGTAGTGTATAGTGTAGTGTGTAGTGTAGTGTATAGTGTAGTGCAGTGTGTATTGTATAGTGTATTGTATTGTATAGTGTAGTGTATAGTGTAGTGTATAGTGTGGTACATAGTGTGGTGTATAGTGTAGTGTATAGTGTAGTGTATAATGTAGTGTATAGTGTAGTGTATAGTGTAGTGTATAGTGTGGTACATAGTGTGGTGTATAGTGTAGTGTATAGTGTAGTGTATAGTGTAGTGTATAGTGTAGTGTATAGTGTGGTACATAGTGTGGTGTATAGTGTAGTGTATAGTGTAGTGTATAATGTAGTGTATAGTGTAGTGTATAGTGTAGTGTATAGTGTAGTGTATAGTGTGGTGTATAGTGTAGTGTATAGTGTAGTGTATAATGTAGTGTATAGTGTAGTGTATAGTGTAGTGTATAGTGTGGTACATAGTGTGGTGTATAGTGTAGTGTATAGTGTAGTTTCTAGTGTAGTATAAAGTGTAGTAGTGTATAGTGTAGTGTATAGTGTAGTATAAAGTGTAGTAGTGTATAGTGTAGTGTATAATGTAGTGTATAGTGTAGTATAAAGTGTAGTAGTGTATAGTGTAGTGTATAGTGTAGTATAAAGTGTAGTAGTGTAGTGTATAGTGTAGTATAAAGTGTAGTAGTGTATAGTGTAGTGTATAATGTAGTGTATAGTGTAGTATAAAGTGTAGTAGTGTATAGTGTAGTGTATAGTGTAGTGTATATTGTAGTAGTGTATAGTGTAGTGTATAGTGTAGTGTATAGTGTAGTAGTGTATAGTGTAGTGTATAGTGTAGTGTATAGTGTAGTAGTGTATAGTGCAGTGTGTAGTGTATAGTGTAGTGTATAGTGTAGTGTATAGTGTAGTAGTGTGTAGTGTAGTGTATAATGTAGTGTATAGTGTAGTGTATAGTGTAGTGTATAGTGTAGTGTATAGTGTGGTGTATAGTGTAGTGTATAGTGTAGTGTATAATGTAGTGTATAGTGTAGTGTATAGTGTAGTGTATAGTGTGGTACATAGTGTGGTGTATAGTGTAGTGTATAGTGTAGTTTCTAGTGTAGTATAAAGTGTAGTAGTGTATAGTGTAGTG
The DNA here is from genome assembly GCF_015708825.2 of Lethenteron reissneri. Classification (NCBI taxonomy): domain Eukaryota; kingdom Metazoa; phylum Chordata; class Hyperoartia; order Petromyzontiformes; family Petromyzontidae; genus Lethenteron; species Lethenteron reissneri. The sequence continues at coordinate 413,849 of NW_026891381.1, forward strand.
TATAGTGTAGTATAAAGTGTAGTAGTGTATAGTGTAGTGTATAATGTAGTGTATAGTGTAGTATAAAGTGTAGTAGTGTATAGTGTAGTGTATAGTGTAGTATAAAGTGTAGTAGTGTAGTGTATAGTGTAGTATAAAGTGTAGTAGTGTATAGTGTAGTGTATAATGTAGTGTATAGTGTAGTATAAAGTGTAGTAGTGTATAGTGTAGTGTATAGTGTAGTGTATATTGTAGTAGTGTATAGTGTAGTGTATAGTGTAGTAGTGTATAGTGTAGTGTATAGTGTAGTAGTGTATAGTGTAGTGTATAGTGTAGTGTATAGTGTAGTAGTGTATAGTGCAGTGTGTAGTGTATAGTGTAGTGTATAGTGTAGTGTATAGTGTAGTAGTGTGTAGTGTAGTGTATAGTGTAGTGTATAGTGTAGTAGTGTATAGTGTAGTGTATAGTGTAGTAGTGTATAGTGTAGTGTATAGTAGTGTGCACTGCAGCCTCTCCCTCATCACAGGTTCAACGTTACACACAGAGAGAGTATCAGCTCCTGCAGTGCCCTGGTGCTGGGGAGAGACAAAGGGGGTCGGGCGGGCGCGGTGCTGGCCAGCCACTAACAGCACTTGCCTCGACACGCTGCTCACGCGACACGGGGAGATGTTTCCGTGTGTCAACAACTCAACATCGCCGTGCGGGCGTGGTGCTGACAGTAATTGCGTGGAGCTGTCAACTCGCCATTACATTCTATCAGCAACTTTATTATCATTCAGACCTTCATATGTGTGTGACTGCCACCACCACTACAGCTGCCACCACCACTACAGCTACTACAGCTGCCACCACTACAGCTACTACAGCTGCCACCACCACTACAGCTGCCACCACCACTACAGCTGCCACCACCACTACAGCTACTACAGCTGCCACCACTACAGCTACTACAGCTGCCACCACCACTACAGCTGCCACCACCACTACAGCTGCCACCACCACTACAGCTACTACAGCTGCCACCACTACAGCTACTACAGCTGCCACCACCACAACTACTACAGCTGCTGCTACTATAGCTGCCACCACTACAGCTGCCACCACAACTACTATAGCTGCCACCACCACTATAGCTGCCACCACCACCACAACTACTACAGCTGCCACCACCACTACAGCTGCCACCACTACAACTGCTACAGCTGCTGCTACTGCTGCTGCTACTACTGCTGCTACTACTACTACTGCTGCTACTGCTGCTACTGCAGCTACTACAGCTGCTGCTACTACAACTACTACAGCTGCCCCAGCTGGAGCTGTCCACAGGGAAGGATGCGGCCCCGCTGCTGCTACGCGGCCATCACGGCGCTGCTGGCGACCCTCACTGTGAGTGGCCCGGGGGGGCAGTCCGTGGCGGGGGAGGAGGAGGCCACCATTGGCGACCTGGAACAGGAGATCCCGGCATGGCTGCAGGAGGTCATCCTCAAGATGGGTGAGCGCATAAACCCTCTCAACCATCAAACTATTGTTCATATTTTATTTTGGAGATGTTTTGGATGTTTCACCACGCGTAATGAGCACGGCTCATCGCGTGGACATTTATAGCAGCGGCCACGCGCCCTGAACGCGTGGCGTCGATTCTAAAAGGTGGAAGGGGGGAAAAACGGAGGATCCAGGAGAACAAAAAAGTCCACGCGGCCACGGGGAGAGAGAGACTCGCAAAACTCCAAAAAGACAGCAGCAGGCGTTAGGGTCAGGATTGAACCCAAGACCTCCTGTATACCAGGCAAGGTAGTCAACATCTCCTGAGTTGGAATTGAACCCACGATCACCTGTATACCAGGCGAGGTAGTCAACATCTCACAGGAGTCGAGATCGAACCCACGACCTCCTGTATACCAGGCGAGGTAGTCAACATCTCCTGGGTCTGAATTGAACCCACGACCTCCTGTAGACCAGGCGAGGTAGTCAACATCTTCTGGGTCAGAATTGAACCCATGACCTCCTGTAGACCAGGCGAGGTAGTCAACATCTCACAGGGTCCGGGATCGAACCCACGACCTCCTGTAGACCAGGCGAGGTAGTCAACATCTCACAGGGTCCAAGATCGAACCCATCTCCTGGCCACTGTGGCGCGGCCTCGTGGACCACCCCCGATGTTGCCACGGTGTTGCCAGGAGATGTTGTCTCCCTCGCCTGGTGTGCAGGAGGTCGTGGGTCTGATCCCGACCCTGACGATGCCTGCTGCTGTCTATGTGGAGTCTGCGACTCTCTCTGTCTCTCCGTAGTGGTCACGTGGATTTGTCTCCGGGTCCTCCGGTTTTTCCCTCCACATTTAGAATCAACATTACGCGGGTCTCTATGGATCTCTATGAGTCTGGGTGTCTGTGGGTCTTCATGAGTATGGGTCTCTGTGGGTCTCTATGATTATGGGTCTCTATGAGTATGGGTCTCTGTGGGTCTCTATGAGTATGGGTCTCTGTGAGTATGGGTCTCTGTGGGTCTCTATGAGTATGGATCTCTATGAGTATGGGTCTCTGTGGGTCTCTATGAGTATGGGTCTCTGTGAGTATGGGTCTCTGTGGGTCTCTATGAGTATGGGTCTCTATGAGTGTGGGTCTCTGTGGGTCTCTATGAGTATGGGTCTCTGTGGGTCTCTATGATTATGGGTCTCTATGAGTATGGGTCTCTGTGGGTCTCTATGAGTATGGGTCTCTGTGAGTATGGGTCTCTGTGGGTCTCTATGAGTATGGATCTCTATGAGTATGGGTCTCTGTGGGTCTCTATGAGTATGGGTCTCTGTGAGTATGGGTCTCTGTGGGTCTCTATGAGTATGGGTCTCTATGAGTATGGGTCTCTGTGGGTCTCTATGAGTATGGGTCTCTGTGAGTATGGGTCTCTGTGGGTCTCTATGAGTATGGGTCTCTATGAGTATGGGTCTCTGTGGGTCTTCGTGAGTATGGGTCTCTGTGGGTCTCTATGAGTATGGGTCTCTGTGAGTATCTATTAGTATGGGTCTCTATGAGTATGGGTCTCTGTGGGTCTCTATGAGTGTGGGTTTCTGTGGGTCTCTATGAGTATGGGTCTCTATGAGTATGGGTCTCTGTGGGTCTCTATGAGTCTGGGTCTCTGTGGGTCTTCATGAGTATGGGTCTCGATTGGTCTCTATGAGTATAGGTCTCTGTGGGTCTCTATGAGTATGGGTCTCTATAAGTATGGGTCTCTGTGGGTCTCTATGAGTATGGGTCTCTATGAGTATGGGTCTCTGTGGGTCTCTATGAGTATGGGTCTCTGTGGGTCTCTATGAGTATGGGTCTCTGTGGGTCTCTATGAGTCTGGGTCTCTATAAGTATGGGTCTCTGTGGGTCTCTATGAGTATGGGTCTCTATGAGTATGGGTCTCTGTGGGTCTCTGAGTATGGGTCTCTGTGGGTCTCTATGAGTCTGGGTCTCTGTGGGTCTCTATGAGTCTGTAGACACCCAATCAGAGTAGAGTATTTGGCTGCTGTTCTACATTTTCACACCATAACGAAAACATCAGCCACTTCATTTGCGATCGCCACGTTGCTTCTGAATAAGTAATATTCAAAGATACTTTTAAAAAAGACGCTTTAATGAAATGTACCGTAGTAGTAATGGCAGAACTCCACGACTCCAGGAAGTGGCCCCGAAGCTTGCCATGACGTAAGGGAGCGTGGTGATTTACAGCCAACGTCAGTTTACCGTGGACAATTAGACCCAAGCCGAAACATAACATGTAAAAAATAATGTTTTAGAATATATGTTTTTATGATAGAATATAGTATTGTCACCAGTATGACACAAGTATAGCAAATTTACAGTCGATACCACATTGGGAAGTGGGTTGGAATTGATTTACAAGATTTGAGTATATGACAACAACAACAGACAGAGTTCATAGAAAGCGTGTAAAAAGATCGTTGAAAATTTTGGTTTTTATTTTTTTATGATAGAATATGGTATTATCATCAGTATTACATAACTATACCAAGTTTGCAGTCGATACCGCATAGTCTCTACAAGATGTTTTCTTGTTCATGTTTTTTTGTTTGTTGCGGTTGCACCCGATTCAAGAGCCGAATGGCTCACAGGGCTATACCTAATAAATGAACTTTGAACTTTGGGAGTGGGTAAAAATTAAGTTACAAGATTTGAGGATACAACGACAACAACAACAGACAGAGTGAGTTAAATAAAAGCGTGTAAATGAAAGGAGCCACGCAGCTAAGCGGCGCGTTACCTGCTACATATGTAGGGCTGTCAGGGGAAGGATTCCCACCAATAGGAGGGTTAGTGGGAGGGGCAATCGAGGAGATATGAGGGGAGAACGGGCGGGAAGAAAGGGTCTTTGGCGGGAACGAGATTGGGACGGCTGGGGACAGGTGTGGATGGGAGAAAAGGATTAAAAGACGAAACCCCTGCAATCTTGTGTCGGCTCTCCTTTACACATATGAAAGTAGTTTTAACAGTTTATTTTATTTATAGGCCCGCCACGATGGGCTAGGGGTGTCGATACATCATCACTCAGAGCAAGTCGTGGCAAGGCAAGGCAGGAGCGGAGGTCTTGTATATTGTTTTAATCGCTAATGACAGACAAGCACTCACCCTTTGCTGTTAAAGTTCAGGGTAGCAAAGTGCCTGGCCGTGTTGTACGAAATGTCATCGCTGTCAGAGTGTCAGAATGTCGAGTAAGCCACTGGCCATCTTACGGTCAGCTTGCCCGTCGTGTGTGTTTCGTGAACACGTTAAACTATTATAATAGGGGGTTTTCCCCTTTTTTCTGGCAACAAAACTGAAACCTTCTTACAAGGAATCATGTCTGCATTAACCACGATACTTGTGGTCAAAATGCAAACAAAAAACACACTGATAATATATATGACGTTAAACTATCCACAAATGGAGGTTTTTGTTGGGTTAGATCGCGTCAATATAAATGTTGCATCATTAAGCCTGCCACCACCACCACCCTACACAGCCAATACGTTAGGATTTGTCACAAAAGCAGAACGTGCCAATTCGTTACGAGTGCAGCACTAACCGATGTGTTGGAGAGTAAACCCACTACTACATTTACAAGTATAGTGTACTAGCGGTAAGTACCCGGCGTTGCCCGGGCGAAAAAGGCAGACACACAAATGGACTTACACACAGACATCGACTTTAGACACACATGTAGTTACACACACAAATCGAGTCACACACACACTTAAAGTTACACGCACATAACGACTCATACATACATACATAGACTGAACAACAACCGCCATTCGCCAGTAAGTGGCGGTGACGTTACCACAACGCTTGTGCCAGCCTATGTGCACCTTGAGGCCACGTGAAGTGTCGAACGCCCGCTGGCAGGAGGTCACGGGGCAAACCCAGATGGCACAGGTCGACTGACTGAGACGACTGGCTGATGCACCGCCTGTGCCCCCTACTGTGGCAACTTGCTGTGCTTTAGCCACCCGGCGCTCCGCTCGTTGTTGTGGGTGTCGCTCCTCCGCCGTCCGCTGTTGTTGGAGGGCGACTGCCTCCAACTGCCCAGTAGCAGCGTCCTTCACGAGCCTCCTCCACAGAGGCCGATCTTGACACCGCTGGTACCAGTCATCGGCAAGTTGACTCAGCTCCACGTCCTCCTGTACTACATCACTCCATGTCTTCTCTAGCCCGTGACGCGCCCGTTTAGCCCACTCGATCCGGCAGAACAAAAGCTGTTTAGACATGCGGTGGCTGGGCATGCGGGCTACATGACTGAGGCAAGGCATCCTTGCCTGCCGGAGGAGCTCACCGATGGGATTTGTGAGCTCCTCACATAATCCAGCGTGGTTAAACCAAGGATGGATCGTAGGCAGGCCAGCCTAAATGTTTCTAACCAGCGAAGATGTTCCATTAGGGGGTCCACATTTCGCAAGCGGAGAGAAGGGAGGGAATGATCGTGGCCGAGAAGACCTGAAGCTTTGTGCGGAGTGATAGACCAGGTAGCTTCCACACAGCATTATGCAACCGATGAAAAGATAATTGCGCTCGAATGATTAGGAGTGAGACCTCTGCTGTTAAACCGTAGCCAGTCATGATCACACTGCCAAGGTATGGGAAACTCTCCACTCTCTCTACAACTGCCCTATCACCAATTGAGAGTTGTGGGGGTGGAGTGTCCAATGGTACAATATCCCCAGGCAGGTGCTTAGTTTTGATGGGGTTGATGGTAAGGCCCCACCTCTTGGTGGCAAGCTCCAGGTTCAGCAACAACATCTCCAACTCAGCAGCAATTACCAGATCATCGGCATACATAACGTGGTTAAGCAATAGGGAGCCATTCCTTGACCGCACCCGGGCATCGATCAACCTCCCATTGTATCTGTCGCAGATGGGAATTCTTCCGGTACAGCCATTGAAGGCTTAACGAACGACGTGGTCCAAATATATGTAAAAGAATGTGGGAGCCAGTGGACATCCCTGTCGCACCGCAAGGTGTAGAGGGAATGGCTCTGACTCACGGCCACGTAGTTTGACACGGGGCCGCTCAGCATCATGAAGGTCTTTAAGGATCGTGAGCAGTGGGGCAGGGACTCGGAAAGCACGAAAAACAACCCAGAGCCCAGGCCTACTGATGGTATCATAGGCATTGAGCAGGTCAATAAAGCATACACATGAACGAACACGCACACAGGGACCTACAGACGCGCAAAGAAATGGACTTCCACTGACTAACATGGAGCCACACACACAGAGCGACTAACACACGCACATGGACTGAGACACACACAGACATTTTGACTCGCACACAAACACATCGACTTACACACACAGAGATGGACTCACACACACATAGACATCCACTTGAAATACACACACGTGGACTAACACACACACATGGACTGACACACACATACACATCGACGTACACGCACACATCGAGTAACGCACATAGACACACAAACGCACATTGACTTACACACTCAGATGGAGGCATACACTCACATCGACTAACACACACACATGGACTACTACTACTAGTAGTACCAGTAGTAGTTCTACTACTAATAGTTACAATACACTTAGGTTAGTCGTAGTCCTGCTAGAGGTTCGTGCTGAATCATCACCACCATCGTCAGCAGCAGAATCAGCAGGGATGGTAATTGAAGGGGTGCGCTTTTACCTCTACCCAATCACCCCCTCCCTGACCCCCCCCTTGACTCCCCCCCTGACCCCCCCCCCTCGACTCCCCCCCTGACCCCCCCCCCCTTGACTCCCCCCCTGACCCCCCCCCCCTTGACTCCCCCCTCCCTTCCCCACAGACTACCGTCTCCGTTGGCAAGAGACTGAGTTGGAGCGTCTGGCGGATGCCCAGACCCAGCTGGAATCTCGTCTAGAGCAGCTGGAGTCTCAGCGCTTGGACGTACACAGCCTTGCTGGTAACATGGAGTGGGCAGGCAGTCGGGCGGACGGGTGGGGGAGGAGTGGGTGAATGAATGCGTGGTCAGTGTCAGGATGGGAATGTGAGACTCTCTCTCTCTCGGTGTTACTTGGTGAGTTCGTCACTTACCCACTGGCCCAGCCACTCACTCACCCACTCACTCATTCACCCACTCACTCATTCACCCACTCACCCACTCACTCACCCACTCACTCACCCACCCACTCACCCACTCACTCACCCACCCACCCACTCACTCACCCACTCACTCACCCACTCATTCACCCACTCACTCACCCGCCCACTCACTCACCCACTCACTCAATCACTCACTCACTCACCCACTCACTCACTCAATCACCCACTCACTCACCCACTCACTCACCCACTCACTCACCCACTCACTCACCCACCCACTCACCCACTCACCCACTCACTCACCCACCCACTCACCCACTCACTCACTCATTCACCCACTCACTCACCCACCCACTCATTCACCTACTCACCCAACCACACACGCACCCACTCACTCACCCAGCTACTCACCCATTCACTCACCCACTCACTCACACACTCACCCACTCACCCACCCACACGCACACTCACTCAATCACCCACCCACACACTCATCCACTCACTCACCCAGCTACACAATCACCCACCTACACAATCACCCACCCACCCACTCACCCACCCACTCACCCACCCACTCACTCTCCCACCGACTCACCCACCCCTCACCACCCCTCACCCCCCCTCACCAGGCTACATGCTGTAGTGTATAGTGTAGTGTATAGTAGTGTAGTGTATAGTAGTGTAGTGTATAGTGTAGTATATAGTAGTGGAGTGTAAAGTGTAGTGTATAGTAGTGTAGTGTATAGTGTAGTGTGTAGTGTAGTGTATAGTAGTGTATAGTGTAGTGTATAGTAGTGTAGTGTATAGTAGTGTAGTGTATAGTAGTGGATTGTATAGTAGTGTAGTGTATAGTAGTGGAGTGTATAGTACTGTAGTGTATAGTGTAGTATATAGTAGTGGAGTGTAAAGTGTAGTGTATAGTAGTGTAGTGTATAGTGTAGTGTGTAGTGTATAGTGTAGTGTGTAGTGTAGTGTATAGTAGTGTAGTGTATAGTAGTGTAGTGTATAGTAGTGTAGTGTATAGTAGTGGAGTGTATAGTAGTGTAGTGTATAGTAGTGGAGTGTATAGTAGTGTAGTGTATAGTAGTAGTACCAGTAGTACTACTAGTAGTACTACTGGTACTACTACTAATAGTTACAATACAGTACACTGAGTTTAGTCGTAGTCCTGCTAGTGGTTCGTGCTGAATCATCACCACCATCGTCAGCAGCAGAATCAGCAGAGATGTTAATTAAAGGGGTGCGCTTTTACCTCTACCCAATCACCCCCCCCCGACCCCCCCCCCCTTGACTCCCCCCCCTGACCCCCCCCCCTTGACCACCCCCCCCTCCCTTCCCCACAGACTACCGTCTCCGTTGGCAAGAGACTGAGTTGGAGCGTCTGGCGGACGCCCAGACCCAGCTGGATTCTCGTCTAGAGCAGCTGGAGTCTCAGCGCCTGGACGTACACAGCCTCGCTGGTAACATGGAGTGGGCAAGCGGTCGGGCGGATGGGTGGGGGGTGACTGAATGCGTGGTCAGTGTCAGGATGGGAATGTGAGACTCTCTCTCTCTCGGTGTTACTTGATGAGTCCGTCACTTACCCACTGGCCCAACCACTCAATCACCCACTCATTCATTCACCCACCCACTCATTCACACACTCACTCACCCACTCACTCACTCACCCACTCATTCACCCAATCATTCACCCACTCACCCACCCACACGCACACTCACTCATTCACCCACCCACTCATTCACACACTCACTCACCCACTCACTCACCCACCCACTAACCCACCCATACGCACACTCACTCAATCACCCACCCACACACTCATCCACCCACCCACGCACCCACTCACTCACCCAGCTACTCACTCATTCACTCACCCACTCACTTACCCACTCACTCACCCACTCACTCACCCAGCTACTCATCCACTCACCCACCTACACAATCACCCACCCACTCACCACCCACCCACTCACTCTCCCACCCATTCACCCACCCCTCACCACTCCTCACCCCCCCTCACCAGGCTACATGCTGGCTCTCGGAGTGGGCCTCCCCCCCACCGTGCCCCCCACTCCGCAGGCCACGGCGCAGGACGACCCAGCGCTGATGTTTCCCGACCGGGTCCTCGGACAAGGAGGAGAAGAGGACGAGGTGGTCGCGTGACAGCAGCGGTCCCATCTGGCAGGGACCGCTGCTGCTGCTGATGATGATGGTGGTGACGACTTGGGCTGGCAGTGATTCTGGTTATGCTGCTGCTGCTGATGATGATGGTGGTGATGGTGGTGACGACTTGAGCTGGTGGTGATTCTGGTTATGCTGCTGGTGATGATGATGGTGGTGATGGTGGTGACGACTTGAGCTGGTGGTGATTCTGGTTATGCTGCTGGTGCTGGTGATGATGATGGTGGTGATGGTGGTGATGGCTTGGGGTGGTGGTGATTCTGGTTATGCTGCTGCTGCTGGTGCTGATGATGGTGGTGGTGACGGTGGTGACGGTGGTGACGGTGGTGATGATTTGAGCTGGTGGTGATTCTGGTTACGCTGCTGGTGATGATGATGATGGTGGTGATGATGGTGATGGTGGTGGTGGTGGTGATGATTTGGGCTGGTGATGATTCTGGTTATGCTGCTGCTGCTGATGATGATGATGCTACTGCTGCTGAGTCTCCAAAGGGCTCTGAGTGCCCGGACTGTCTCCGAGAGGAGCTGTATGGACAGAGAGCCCCCTGCGTGTGTGAGTGTGTGAGTGAGTGTGTGAGTGAGTTTATGAGTGAGTCTGTAAGTGAGTGTGTGAGTGAGTGTGTAAGTGATTGAGTGTGTGAGTGAGTGGGTGTGAGTGAGTGTGTGAGTGAGTGGGTGTGAGTGAGTGTATGAGTCTGTAAGTGAGTGTGTGAGGGAGTGATGGTGAGCGGGCCCAGGTAAAACTACGTGACCGGGAGTCAGAGCCTTTCCCTGTACACCTTGGGGTGCGACAGGGATGTCCTCTGGCTCCCACATTATTTAACATCTATTTTGACCACGTAGTTCGTGAAGCCTTCAATATCTGTACCGGGGGAATTTCCATCTGGTACAGATATAATGGGTGGCTGATCGATGCCCGGGTGCGATCAAGGGATGGCTCCCTATTGGTCAACCACGTTATGTATGCCGATGATTTGGTAATAGCTGCTCATTCAGAGGAGTTGGAGACGCTGCTGCTGAGACTGGAGCGTGCCACTAAGAGGTGGGGCCTTACCATCAGCCCCACCAAAACTAAGCACCTGCCTGGGTATTTTGTACTATCGGACACTCCACCCCCACAACTCCCAATCGGTGATGGGGAAGTTGTGGAGAGAGTGGAGAGTTTCCCATACCTGGGCAGTGTGCTTATGACCGGCTACCATTTAACAGCAGAGGTCTCACTCCGAATCAGTCGAGCGGCAATATCTTTTAATCGGTTGCGTAACGCTGTGTGGAAGCTACCTGGTCTGTCGCTCCACACGAAGCTTCAGGTCTTCTCGGCCACAGTCATTCCCTCCCTTCTCTACGTTTGCGAAACGTGGACCCCCCTAATGGAGCATCTTCGCCGGTTGGAAACATTTAGGCTGGCCTGCCTACTATCCATCCTGGGTTTAACCAGGCTGGATTGTGTGAGGAGCTCACAAATCCTTGAAGATCTGGGCAAAGTCCCATCGGTGAGCTCCTCTGGCAGGCAAGGCTGCGTTGGCTGGGTCATGTAGCCCACATGCCCAGCCACTGCATGCCTAAACATCTTTTGTTCGGCCGGATCAAGGGGGCTAAACGGGCGCGGCATGGGCTAGAGAAGACATGGAGTGATGTGGTACAGGAGGACGTGGAGCTGAATGGACTTGCCGATGACTGGTACCAGCGGTGTCAAGATCGGCCTCTGTGGAGGAGGCTCGTGAAGGACGCTACTGGGCAGTTGGAGGCAGTCGCCCTCCAGCAATAACGGAGGGCGGAGGAGCGACGCTCACAACAACGAGCGGAGCGCCGGGTGGCTAAAGCACAGCAAGTTGGCACAGTAGGGGGCACAGGTGGTGCATCAGCCAGTCATCTCGGTCATCTCAGTCAGTCGACCCGTGGCACCTGGGTCTGCCCCGTGACCTGCCAGCGGGCGTTCGACACTTCACGTGGCCTCAAGGTGCACATGACCTGGCACAAGCGTCGTGGTGATGTCACCGCCACTTAGTGGCGAATGGCGGTTGTTGTTGTTGAGTGAGTGAGTGTGTGAGTGTATGAGTGAGTGTGGGTGAGTGAGTGTGTGAGTGAGTTTGTGAGTGTGAGTGAGTGAGTATGTGTGAGTGAGTGTGTGAGTGTGTGACTGAGTGTGTGGGTGTGTGAGTGAGTGTGTGAGGGAGTGTGAGTGAGGGAGTGTGTGGGTGAGTGAGTGTGTGGGTGAGTGTGTGGGTGAGTGGGTGTGAGTGAGTGTGTGTGTGTGAGTGTAATAGTGAGTGAGTGTGTGAGTGAGTGTGTGGGTGTGAGTGTGTGAGTGAGTGTGTGAGTGAGTGTGTGGGTGTGAGTGAGTGTGTGGGTGTGAGTGAGTGTGTGGGTGTGAGTGAGTGTGTGAGTGTGTGAGTGAGTGTGTGAGTGAGTGTATGAGTGAGTGTGTGGGTGTGAGTGAGTGTGTGAGTGAGTGTGTGAGTGTGTGGGTGTGAGTGAGTGTGTGTGTGTGAGTGAGTGTGTGGGTGAGTATGTGAGTGAGTGTGTGAGGGAGTGAGTGTGTGAGTGAGTGTGTGAGGGAGTGAGTGTGTGTGTGTGAGTGAGTGTGTGAGGGAGTGAGTGAGTGTGTGAGTGAGTGTGTGAGTGAGTGTGTGAGTGAGTGTGTGAGGGAGTGAGTGTGTGAGTGTGTGAGTGAGTGAGTGTGTGAGGGAGTGAGTGTGTGAGTGTGTGAGTGTGTGCACCAGGGAATGGTCAAAGGACAGGTTACTGGCGGCACACGCACACAGTACGCTCGGGCAGGTAATGAAGATCATAGGTGTGAGCACTGATGTGCACAACACGCAATCCGAGTCGTGAGTGGATGACACACTGATCAGATTGTTGCAGAGAGACGGATTGTAGAAGAGCCGTAAATTGGATAAGGGTGAATGGTGGAGAAGGGGAGATGTAAAAGGGACAGAAATGAGGGAACAGGGTTGGTTTGATAACGTGTGTTGCTGTGGTGCACGAGCGGTGACAACGAAATAAACAAGTCCCCTCATCACATACACAAAGTCCTTGCCAGAATCTCACCTCATGTGAACTCTCTTTCACAATGATGGGTCCGGACAAAGCCTGCGTGTGAATGTATATTCGATGTGAGAGTGCATGTATGGGGGATATGTGGGTGTGCTTGAGAGTGCAATTGTTTTAAATAAAAGAGACAATTTTGGTGCCTGGGGTGTGCTGTCGCTATGCTACTACTATACACTGCAATCAATTCAAGCATTATAACTTTAGAACACCTGAACCCCTTTAACGGAACCCGCTTGCACCATTGAACACAACCACTCAAGATTCTAACCACAGCAACCACAATTGTTTCAGACTCACAAGGACCGATTGACCATGATCATAGCTTAAGTACTGTACAACTGCGTGTGTGTGTGTGGAAACAGATTTCTCACCTCAGATCCAGCTGGCATTGTGTCTTGACAATGATCATTTGTTACCCACAATAGAGATGTTTTGGTTTAGATCGCGTAAATATAAATGTGTCCTGAAACGTTCCAGTACCCGACACAGCCAATTAGTACGGTTCGTCACGTAAACAAAACATGTCAATTAGTTACTAGTTAAGCACTACTCGTTATGTTGGAGGGTAAACCACAGCAACATTGACAGGCTGAGTACGATGTTTTGCCGGTAATCACAACCAGCCTCACCAGGCGACAGCCAGAATTGTGGGTAAAATCATCCTGATCCGGTCTGAGAGAGAGGGGGTCAATGTGATGTCGTCACTGTGAGCCAATCAGGTGCAAGGACCAGAGGTGGGCGGGTTAATGTCAAATACATCATCATGCTTGCCCACCATCGCCACATGGAACCTCTTGTTGTAACAGCTCTCTCGCTGGTTCAGCAGTTCCACTGCTGAATTATATTTTTCCGCCTTTGGACGACCGCTTATGTTGCGATCGAAACGTGATTTATTTTACTTATTTGTTTTATTTGATCTTTCTACCGTGACTTTACCGCAAAAACCAAAGAGTATGGATTCCTGCAGTCACGAAAGCTTCAAATCATGATTAAATCATAATGGCTTTCTACTATTCCTTGAATTATTCACGTTTAATCAACATACATCGTGTATGTACATTATGTGCGTACATTGCGTGTGGACACACAGACTTCTCACCTCAGACGCAGCCGGTAGCGAATGCGTCGTCCTGCCTCCACAATCCACGTTTGTCAAGCTGCGCGGCCCCCGGTGACTGCCGTGGGCTGGCGCGTCCGTTGTCATCGACGTCACGGAGCGCTCGGCCACGTGACCTCAGGGGGTGAGGGTGGTGGGGGATTTAAATGGCGACCATTGCGGCCACAGCCGCGCGGTGGAGCGGTGCTCGTGGTCGTCTCTGCTTGGCATCGCAGCGCCCCGCAAAGCAAACATCTGTGAGTCGTCGCGTCCTTACATGCTGGTTGCGGCGAAGTACATTCAGGGTTATGTTAATGAGCAGGAATTCAGTGCGGTACTGTACGGGACGAAAATAATTTTCTTTTTGGCTCCATGATCAGGCACCTGGTTGCAGCCATTGTGCTGTTTGCAAGCTGCCTTGCTGACGACATTGCCGCACAGGAACGAAGGACGTAAGTTTATGGAGGGAGTAATTGTAGTGCTTGATGTGGGTATTAATAGTATGTGTGTGGTGGCGTGTGTACATGTAATTATTATAACGCGAGTGTGTATGTGCATGCATTGTATTCCTTACCAGGCGATGTATACTTGATGTATTTAGTTGTAGCTGTTATATAACGTCTGGTGTGTAGAAGGAGGTCGGTAGTGTTGGTACGTAGATGTAAATATTTTAGAGTGGTATTTATTTTTTAAATAAACATTCCGGTGTGTTAGAGGTGAGCCGTGCACATGCAGAGAGGACAGTAAGGAGCCGGAAGTGGATGAATTTGGTGGCTAAAATGTAGGCCTGGTAACAGGGAAGGATATCGTGGTAAATATGAGAACAAATATAACAGCAGTTCAGTGCAGACACTTCTGTTATGGTTAGTGCGTGGAATTGTAGTATATGAAATGTCATAATGTGTTTGCATGTGTGGCAAACCAGAAGTAGCGAGAATGCCCAGGGCTTAAACGCCATTACGTAGGTAAGGCTAAAGTATTGAATATTGTGCTTTTAGCTTTCGCGCGGCACTTTCTAAAAACGTGACCACTGCGATATTCAAGGGGCTGCTGTATTTTCTGTCGATCGACTACCACAGAGGAGTACGAATTTTCAGCAGAAATTATATCTGCTTTCTTGATGTAATTTAGGCCTATAGTACCATAAAGAGGCCTGGGGCTTTGGGTTGGTTTTTGTTTTCGATGTCTCTGCCTCCGCTCACATTCATTGAGGATTTTTTTATTTTGGGCAGGCCCGTCTAAAGCTGCGTGACCAGGAGTCGGAGCCATTTCCTGTTCAACTTTGCTCATGACATAAATTATCTCTGGCGCCATGCATTACATTACATCTTCAATAATTACATAGTTAGAAAAGCTCACAATGGCCATTTAAATAAATTGCATTATTTATGGTTACAATGAAACGCTCATCGATGCCTGGTCAAAGTTAAGGGATGGTTCCCTGCTGGTTAACTATGTTACATCTGCTGATGATCTGGTAATGGCCGCTCCATGAGATGGAGTTGGATAATCTTGTTCTGTGTCCGGATAATTCCATCATGAAATGGGGCCTTGTGTATGTTCCACAAAAATAAATCGCCTGTCATGAAATTTCATGTCATACGGGCAGTTCTACAAGTGGCGGAGAAGCTCTCATAGCTGGTTAATGCGTTCACACCAAGCTCTGGCAGCCGAAGTCTCACTTCAAATTAGTCGAGCAGCATTCTTTCATTAGACTGTAACACTGTGGAAGCTGCCTGGACTTTTGCTGAATACAAATCTGCGAGTGTCTACCGCGAAGGTCTAGTTCATCGCACCCGCCCCTCACCATTTTTCCTGCGGATGGTGGGCGCACGTGATGCTGCCACGTCGCCGTTTTAGGCTGGGCCCGATCGAGTTACGTGGGTCACCCGGCCAAGAGGCGCTTGCTGGTGAACACAACCCCCTGGGCCTGGCTCAAGGAGTGATTTCGCCGTCCTACTTGCCATGCTGCCACCGTGACCCTCACCAGGACAAGCGGATTCATAAACGTATGAACAAAGCTGTGATTTTTCGATTTAAAGCTTTCGTGACTGCAGGGATTCATCTTCTTGGTTCTTTAGGTAAAGTCACGTAGAATGGAAATAATAAAATAAGAAAAATAAAACTTAAAAAATTCTCTTCCTCCTCCCTCCCAGCTTTTAAATAGAGGCTCCAAGCCTGGGGTGTGTCATTCAGACTCTGTCTTCTCGACAGACCTGTTCTTCACCTGAGGACGTCTGCTTGCGTTGTGGCCGAAACGTCGTGAGAATTATTTTATTATGTTTTATTTTTATTATTTTATTATTTCCATTCTACGTGACTTTACGGAAAGAACCAAGAAGATGAAAGCTGTGATTCTTCTGGGCCACAGATATTACTCCCCTGTGGATGCAAAATATGAACGTATTGAAATGACCGTCTGTGCTGGCTTATAGAATGAAGGCTGGCCTGCCTATGATCCAGCCTCTATTGAACCAGACTATATTGTATTAGAAGCTTAAAGATCCTTAATATAGAAATCTAATCGGTAAGTCTCTTTGGCAGGCGAGGCTGCATTGGTTTGTTCATGAATCCCGCATTCCCAGACACCGCATGCTCAAGCAGCTTCTGTTAGTCCAGACTTTAGCGGCTAAATAGGCATGGTATGGGCTCGAAGAGATTGGAGGATGTGGAGGTGATTGGACCTGCAGATGACTGGTGCCAGGAGTGTCGAGATCGGCCTCTGTGGAGGAGGCCCGCGAGGTATGCTGCAGGACAGTCAACGATATTTGCTCTCTAACAACGATGAGGTCGGAGGAGCGACGCTCGCATGAATGGGTGGACCGCTGGGTTCCTAAAACCCAGCAAGACAGTGGGAAGCACAGCTTGGTGCATCTGTCAGTAATCCCTTGACACCTGGACCGTTCCCATGACCGGCTGACAAGTGATACACTTAAATTGCCCCTAAAATGGCATTAGCACTGTGATAAGGTCACTTCCAATTCGTCATGAATGGTGGATGTTTTGTTTATATAATATGTTCATGATCCATGTGAAATGGATGTGTATTTAAGAGTCTATCTTCGTGGGGAGCGGTGGCGCAGTTATTTCACTGCATTGTGAACTTAATTAGTTTTATTGTAGCCGACAGCAAACATGATTGATGAGTGAAAGCTGAACTTATTGTGCACCTCTGCTATGTTGATTGATCGTCAATTAATTACATGGTGAAGTGAGGAAGCATTAATACTGAGCAGATGAACGTGGCCAGGCATGGTTCTGGACACACCACCACCTTTTTCCCATGCCAGTGTGTGACCGTGTAAAGTTTGTATTTGCTGTAAAGTATATTAACTCGATTGAACAGACAGGTTACATCAAAACGATACTTTTTTTTCCCCTGGAACTTTTTATACGAATGGAAACTGGAAATTAACACTTCACATGCAGCTGAAGTTAGATCTGTTCATCCGAGCATTCAAGGAAATATGAGCCTGGATTCACACCTCTAAGTTGTGATTGAATATACATTTTTGCATTTCTGCACAACACACAGGAATATTTTCAACACCCTTTGCTATCCATACGATCTTTTTGGGTTAGATCGTATAAATATATAAATGTGTCGTTAAAACCCGCCACCACCCGACACAGCCAACTAGTAAGAGTTGTCACGTAAACAGAACGTGGCAACTCGTCACTAATACAGCACAACTAGCTTCATCAGGTGACAGCCAAATGTGTGGAGAAGTCTTACCGTATCGTTCCTTGTATAGAGGTGTAGATGTGGTGACCACCTTTCTGCGCTCTGGCACCACGTGGGGGGGGGGAGATTACTGAGGCAACGTTCATTATGCATGTGCATTATGCGAGCCCTTTGAACTTGTCCTTCCTGTCTATTGTTTTTTTTATCGACCTACTAACGGTAATCCCTTTTGAAGTACGCTGCCCTTTGTAGGCATGCATTTAAACATGTATTATTTGATGATTCGCTTCCACGCAGCGCAGACGGTTATTTTGATTTCTTCCAATTTCGATAGATTCTCTAATTAGTCTTGTCCAGTAGTAGCTGGTTTTGCACAAAACATCAACATAATCAAAATGAATTGAGTGTCCTTGTTGGCACGCGTGTTCTGCTACTGCTGCTATTTGGGAGAATTGAATATTTCTCTGATGTTCTTTTAGTTTCGTGCTGATGATTCGTCCTGTTTGCCCAACATAACATTTGCCACACGTGCAGTTAATCCTGTACACACCTTTTATTGATAGCTTCGATAATACATCTTTTGGACCAGATATTAAATTCTGTATTTTATGTACCATGCCAAATCTGACAAGGATGTTGTGCTTTTTCCAAACATCTGGCTAGTTTATCAGTTACTCCCGCAATGTACAAAGGGCAGCGTACTTCAATAGGGATTACCGTTGGTAGGGCTATTTTAATAAACAATAGAAAGGAAGAACACGTTCAAAGGGCTCGCATAATGCACATGCATAACATACGTTGCCTCAGTGTGCAAGAGCGCAGAAGGGTGGTCAACACATCTGCGGCTCTATTTAAGGAACGAAACAGTAAGACTTCTCCACAAATTTGGCTGTCACCTGATGAAGCTAGTTGTAAGTACTGGCGAAACGTCGTACTCATTTTGTAAATGTTGTGGCTTGGCTCTCCAACACACCGGTGTGCTGTACTAGTGACGAATTGGCATCTTCTGTTTACGTGACAACCCTTACTACTTGGATGTGTCGGGTGGTGGCGGGTGTTAACGACACATTCAGCCGATATTGTGTGCTTGGAGTTTTGGATTAACATTCATTTTGAAGATTATCAGGCTTCCAGGCATATTTATGACTATTTGCCCTCTCACTGTGTGCCCGAACAGCCCATGTGATCAATTGGGGAATATCTTGAATATCAATAAGTATAGACGTGTAAGTCATGTGTGACTATATAATATGCATTCCTCTGCCTCGATACTGCCGTAGATGGTGTTGTTGTTTTTGTCTGTATCTGTCGCCTCCTCTGACGCTTCCTCTGCAGAAATGGTCTGATGGAGCAAAGGCACTCGGCGCAGCTCGGTAACAACATGCAACAATGCGACCAGTGTGCATACAGCACGGATCATCCTGGACATTTGAAACGGCACCAGAGAATTCATACAAAAGAGAAACCCTTCATGTGCACTGTGTGCAAAAAGGCATTTGCATGCTCATCACACCTTCAGAGCCACGAGAGAACACACACGGGAGAGAAACCCTTCCAGTGCACTGTTTGTGAGCAGGCATATTCATCGTCATCAGTTCTTCAAATACACCAGAGAACACATACGGGAGAGAAACCCTTCCAGTGCACTCTTTGTGAGAAAGCATTTGCACAGTCATCACACCTCAAATTTCACCAGAAAACACACACGGTAGAGAAACCCTTCCAGTGCGCTGTTTGTGACAATGCATTTGCATATTCATCCTCTCTTAAAAGACACCAGAGAACACACAAGCATCAGAAGATCCACAAGGAGTGGAGTCTAAAATCGGCTTGTGAAAGTCAAAGTGCCGCAATGAGCCCATCAATCCTGAAACAAGATCTGGAAGAAAAACCCAGCTTGGACACTTTGAATGGTATCAAGGTGAAATATGAAGAGGTGAAGGTGAAACGTGAAGAAGTGATGGTGAAGAGCGAAAAAGTGGAGGTAAAATGTGAAGATGAAGATTCAACTCCAAAATCTGACCTTCACATCGATGGAGGCAACGTGAAGCAGGAGGAGAATTCTCACTGTGAGGCAGAGCGAGGCAACTCCCAGCAGTTTGTTTGTGGCAGGTGTGGGTGGACTTCTTAGACAATACAAAGTCAAATGGAGACCCGGTAGATGTGTAACCTTTAGACAATGAAGCTCCAATAGATTCACCCTTGTCACAGGCATTTAATGAAAATAACGTGAAGTTGAACACTCAATTCCTAGGTTCAACTTGCAGAGTAAGATGCGGCCAGTATTTGTGAACCTGTGGGTTGGGTAGATGCCCATCCAGAAGCGAGAGTCAATAAGCTCCCAAACATTTACTATGTTATAATAATATTTGCATTCATATGGTGCTTGCTTAATTGCCTCGGCAATTCGTAGTTTTGTATCGTATCTCGTCTCAAACGCTCGAAGAGCATCCCCAAGTAACAGCTGCCCCTGTGTGGCACAAGGTGGTGGCCCTGCACCGATCTGCATGTGGACAAGAGCCTGTCAGTAGGGGGCGATGGTTGATGTGGCATCTCAGTTTTGGAGTTTGTAGGTAATGTTTAGAATTTGCTAAATTTTGACCCGGACGCCAGCATGCAATGGCCTACTGGTTTTGAATGACACACCAGTAAGTTTTACATCCACTGTTAAGCAGATGGTGCATTTTCTTTTATATCAGCGCCTTGTATATACGACGTAACATGATTCATTAATTCAATTTTGTTAATATGCCTGTCAATTTAGAATGAATACTTGTCTGTGTGCGTACCTGGAACATTTTGTCTATAATTGTCAAATATTGAATAAGTGATGTTTGGACAAATTCCGTTTTTGGAAGTAACCTGTACAGATAACTCGGGTGAGACCTGTTGTTGTTGTGATGCAGGCCAAAGGTTATTTTTGTTTCAGGAAGCATCTGCCTCTGGAGCAACTCATTGTCTTTGAAATAGGGAGCACACTCGGATCGTTCACCAGTTACAAGGCATACCACTAAAAAGTTACGTATAGGAGATGCATTCTCCACAACACTACTTATAATTTTGTATTACGTGTTTATATAGATTTTGTCGAACTAAGACTATAAATGCACCTTGCTGATTAACATCTGGATGTTTGGAACAATGGTTAAAGCAAGCCCGACTGCTGTTGAGACGCTGTGCACCAATAAGGGTCCACGGGTGGCTTGCACTGAATCAATGATGCACTCCCAGAAGGCTGTGCCAGTTATAGTTTGTGTAAAACATTCCTTTGTTTCGTGGAGAGACCGATAAATGAAAGAGTGTCCGCTGATCTTTTTTGTATCTGTGTCCATCGATATCGCACATTGCTTACCACATTTTATTTAAATATGCAAAGCGCCCTCGGGAGACGTCCCCTCAAAGTCACGGGTGGGTGATGTCAGCGCCTCCCTGTCTCTGGTTTGTGACCTCGCCTCGTCCACGGGACATGACCACTGCACTGTCTTGGAATTCATTCGCAGTTATTAAATCTTGACACATACCAAAGAACACAGAAGAGAAGCCCATCAGGTGTACTGCGTGTGGTAAGGCGTTTACAGGGTCATCAAATATTCACAACCTCCGGAGAATACATGTAAAAAAACCCTTAAAGTAAACTGTGTTCCGTCATGCCTTTTTGAAGTGGGTTTTTTTTACTGAAACGCGTAAAGAAATCTACAAGGAGCACAGTTTGAAATGGACGTGTGAAAGTCAAAGTGCAACAATGAGTCGATCTCGTAACAACCAGAATACAATTCCAGCTTTGATACATGGCCAGGAGTGGAAGTGTCAAGCGAAGAAGTTGCGCTTAAAAGTGAAGATGAAGATTCTGCTCCACGACGCGACCTCCATGTGGATGCAGGCAGCGTGAAGCAGGAGCAGCATTCGGACAGAAGGAGAGTGAGACGACCCGCAGGAGTTTGTGGATATGGAGGTGTGAGTGGAGTTTTTGGACACAGCAGAGTAGAAGGGGCTTGCACGTGTGAATTAGAGTCTGGGAAGGTCTGCAACCAGAAGCGTGACAATCTCCAAAGCATTAAACTCATTCACAGACTTCCCTCACGACAAGAATGGATGCAGCTGTAGGCGTCATCCAGTCGAGCTATGAGCTTTCAATAAATATGGAATCACAGTGCAGTAAAATATTTTCGAATTGCAAAGAGTGCCTTTCATAATCGCTCATTAATGTTGGTCAGGTTACTAGTGCCTGTATGGTGGGGTCTTTCGTGTGATTTGTTACGCAACTTTTGAGGTGACAGGTTATTAACGTTGACCGTTTAATTGTAGGCCAGTCGCCAACAATAACAGCTGCAATTTACCACTAAATGATAGTTATCACCATGGCGCTTGTGCCAGACCTGGTGCATTTCGAGGCCCAGTGAAGTGTCGAAAGATCACAGAGGAGGTCATGGGACAGACCCAGGTGTCACGGGATCACAGGATATCTGACCGATGACTCGGATGCCCCCATTTCCACACGATAGCACAACTTTGAAGAGCAGGCCACACAAACACAGTATCTTACAAGTAGTAATAGCCAAAAATATACATCCACTGAAACCTATGTCCGAGTGCGTTTCTGAACTCGTACACGTTTTGATCAGGCGACCTTAACCACCGTTATCCATTCGGGCTGTTTATCTCCATCCTGATATGGGAACATTCCCACTTAACAAAAGGTGTGCGACTCGCAAAGGGGTTCGCACTTTTACCCCTTGGGTCATCCAAACATTCTTTTAAAGCAGACACTCCCTTCCACGACAATTGCGACTGGGTGCTCCCACTGACTGTACGTGTCACCTCTGCACGATAGTACATGGCACTCGCCATCACTCCACAATTTGGGTTCGAGATTACTCGCTAATATTGATGTAAGCCACCTCGCCACACTTTAGTTATTCAATCACGGACCACTTCGGAGCCACAGCTGGGGGGAGAGAGAGGTGGGGGGGGCGACGGAGTTACCCTCGTGCTGTTATTGTCTGCGCAGCGCGCAATCTACCAGTGTTAAAACTGTACTTATGTATCTACCAGTTGTTACTTATTTATTGGACATTTGTTACTTATTTCCTGTTTTAAGTTCACTCGTTTCCGGTTAGTTTGCTTTATTTGTGCACGTTATGATTTTAATGTTAACAATTGATAGTGGAATGTATTACAAATGTAAACTTCGTATTAATGATGGAAATAAGCTGCGGTAACGATGTTAAATATATTAATGCATGAGGCGTATATGCAGGTGCGGGCTGAATTTTTTTTGACACAAAACGCTATTTTTGCGGGGTATATGAGTCTGTGGGTTATATGCGTATGCGGGAAAATACGGTACTTGGGAAGTTTATACAGGTAGGAACAATATGTTCCACACTGCCCACCAGGGATTTTTTGTCTGTCTGTCTCATGCATATTTGTCTGTCGTGCACGAATGCGCTGTCCAACCAAGTTCCTACCTGTCCACTCCGAAGGAATGTGTTTTGATTTGGCGGGTTTTAACGACACATTTATATATTTATGCGATCTAACTCAAAAAAACAACTCTTATGGATGTTATTGGTCGCGAAAGCCTGCTACGTGTTAAACTGATTAAATGTCCTGCACCCCAACCAGACGACCAGGCCTGGCTTTTCGCCGTAGTCAACTCCTTTCCTTACTGCGAGATGGATATTGGCCAGAGATGCTCGTGGTTAGTTTCGTTATGCTGTGGTCTTTCCCCGCATCTCAAATGTGTGGGAGGGGGTTTCTTTATGCAATTTCGGCTGGGTTTTGGAAAATGCCATTGGTTAATTTGCTCGTAACAAGTAAACCCGTAAAAACAAAGTTTTTCACTCTAAATCCTTTATATGCGTGGCGGCTAGAGTTCTCTCGTCCTCTGGCTTGAGATGGCTGCAATCTATGGGTCAGATGATTGTCTGCCAGTATTAAGCAATTGGTAATTAAATATTTAATTTGTTTTCCCTAAACAGTGTAAAATTTTGGAAAAAAAATTTCACGAAAATTAATTGTCACACAACGAGTCTGTGTGGAAAATGTCAGATCGATTGGATCACGGGAAGTGGGTTAAAAAACGACCGAAAGATTTGCACGGTCCTAAGCAAGCAAGCAAGCACGCAAACTTAATATAAAGGATTTAAAAATAAGCCCTGCACCTGTTCTGAATGCAACAATGCACGCACTTCTCCACATTCTGAATCAATCTCGGTGCACGTGGTTCGTGTGATAATTACGTAACTGAAAGCGCATGCTGCACCGCTGATCCAATGGTCGCATGCATGGAACTCATCAATTCCTTCATCACTTGACAAACCCATTCGGACACGTGGCCGTGTGCCACGCTTTGATCCGAGGTGAAATGTTTTCATTATCGTCGTCGTTACGTTGCTTTACCCGGGAAAGCCTCGCCTCTCCTTTTCTTTGTGTGAATATCTATTGAATAGGAACTGTCAATCGATGCAATATTAAAATATCCCAATGTGGGGGCCCAGCCGTGCATTTTGTCTGGATTATCGCTTTACCTTATTGGAGAGAGCCTGCCCGAGTCTCAACTTTCTTTTTTCAGGAGGGTCCTGCCAAGTTTGTCGCAGGGGGGAGGCGATTTTACTGAATGCATTTACAATTTTGTAATATCTAGGTATTTTTTTTCATAATTGCGTTGCATTGGACAAAATCAGATGCATTATTTGTGGGTTTAGCTCCAAGAAGAAACCGGGAAACCTGGACGAATACTATGCAATACAGGGGGAGAACATAGAAACGCCACTTCCTCACGAACGCATAAGATAAAACATCGTCCTCTAGCCTTGGCAGACTGTTGCAGCAAGTTCCGTGAGGTAAAACCTCAGGAAGCTGGCATGGTACACAAGTGGGTGGGTAGCCAGCAATACACCCTAAGCATATCAATAAACCTTCACTTGCTCCTGATAATCCAACTAAGCAGTGGAGTCCATGTCCAGGTTGTAACATTAACATATTACAAAGTGGCGTCCAGCCATGCAGGACTGGCCTGCAACGATTACTGCTGTTATTGTGTTTGATTCTCGTGTAGTTTGTCTTAGTCTGATTACTTCACATCAAATGTAGGGCCTAATCTACGGAGGCCAAATACTCTGCACTATAAATCAAAACACTACACTAATGTGTGTTAGTACAGCCAGCAGCTGGGATCTACAGTCGGCTTGCAGAGAAACCTGCCATCATCATCATCATGTAGAATTCATAAAGTAATGTCAGGCTAAGACCAATTATATCGCCCTCAAAGGGATTAAAAACAAACAAGTGCAACAGTCACGCCCGACATTTGACATGTTTTTTTTTAAAATTATGAATATGTATATAAAACCTAATATGTATATAATTGCTTTAAAAAAATAAAGTGCGTTAAAAAAAAATGATAAAAGACCTTGAGAGCATGCAGAAAGGCACGGTTACACCTGAAGGCCACTAATAGCAATGTTCAACAGTTACCATTTATACTCGTTAATTGCATATGTAACCATAGAAACATATATTTTCAATAGGCACCACAATACTTTACATTTCAACGATTTCACTTCTGCACTAACTTATGTCATATATACAGCAAGCTCATGTCTGATTGGATGAGTGAAGCCTGTGAATAAGGCGGATGCTATGCAACCTCATTGTCTCGGTGACGACGAAATAAAGAAGTCCCCTCATCACATACACAAAGTCCTTGCCAGAATCTCACCTCATGTGAACTCTCTTTCACAATGATGGGTCCGGACAAAGCCCGCGTGTGAATGTATATTCGATGTGAGAGTGCATGTATGGGGGATATGTGGGTGTGCTTGAGAGTGCAATTGTTTTAAATGAAAGATAATTTTGGTGCCTGGGGTGTGCTGTCGCTATGCTACTACTATACACTGCAATCAATTCAAGCATTATAACTTTAGAACACCTCAACCCCTTTAACGGAACCCGCTTGCACCATTGAACACAACCACTCAGGATTCTAACCACAGCAACCACAATTGTTTAACACTCACAAGGACCGATTGACCATGATCATAGCTTAAGTACTGTACAACTGCGTGTGTGTGTGGAAACAGACTTCTCACCTCAGATCCAGCTGGCATTGTGTGTCTTGACAATGTACATTTGTTACCCACAATAGAGATGTTTCGGTTTAGATCGCGTAAATATAAATGTGTCCTGAAACGTTCCAGTACCTGACACAGCCAATTAGTAAGGTTTGTCACCTAAATAAAACACGCCAATTAGTTACTAGTTAAGCACTACTCGTTATGTTGGAGGGTAAACCACAGCAACATTGACAGGCTGAGTACGATGTTTTGCCGGTTATCACAACCAGCCTCATCAGGCGACAGCCAGAATTGTGGGTAAAATCATCCTGATCCGGTCTGAGAGAGGGGGGGTCA
The DNA here is from genome assembly GCF_015708825.2 of Lethenteron reissneri. NCBI lineage: Eukaryota > Metazoa > Chordata > Hyperoartia > Petromyzontiformes > Petromyzontidae > Lethenteron > Lethenteron reissneri. The sequence continues at coordinate 439,834 of NW_026891381.1, forward strand.
ATGTGATGTCGTCACTGTGAGCCAATCAGGTGCCAGGACCAGAGGTGGGCGGGTTAATGTCAAATACATCATCGTGCTTGTCCACCATCGCCACATGGAACCTCTTGTTGTAGCAGCTCTCTCGCTGGTTCAGCAGTTCCACTGCTGAATTATATTTTTCCGCCTTTGGACGACCGCTTGTGTTGCGATCGAAACGTGATTTATTTCACTTTTTTGTTTCATTTGATTTTTCTACCTACGTGACTTTACCGCAATAACCAAAGAGTATGGATTCCTGCAGTCACCAAAGCTTCAAATCAAGAATAAATCATAATGGCTTTCTACTATTCCTTGAATTATTCACGTTTAATCAACATACATCGTGTATGTACATTATGTGCGTACATTGCGTGTGGACACACAGACTTCTCACCTCAGACGCAGCCGGTAGCGAATGCGTCGTCCTGCCTCCACAATCCACGTTTGTCAAGCTGCGCGGCCCCCGGTGGCTGCCGTGGGCTGGCGCGTCCGTTGTGATCGACGTCACGGAGAGCTCGGCCACGTGACCTCAGGGGGTGAGGGTGGTGGGGGATTTAAATGGCGACCATTGCGCCCACAGCCGCGCGGTGGAGCGGTGCTCGTGGTCGTCTCTGCTTGGCATCGCAGCGCCCCGCAAAGCAAACATCTGTGAGTCGTCGCGTCCTTACATGCTGGTTGCGGCGAAGTACATTCAGGGTTATGTTAATGAGCAGGAATTCAGTGCGGTACTGTATGGGACGAAAATAATTTAATTTTTGGCTCCATTATCAGGCACCTGGTTGCAGCCATTGTGCTGTTTGCAAGCTGCCTTGCTGACGACATTGCCGCACAGGAACGAAGGACGTAAGTTTATGGAGGGAGTAATTGTAGTGCTTGATGTGGGTATTAATAGTATGTGTGTGGTGGCGTGTGTACATGTAATTATTATAACGCGAGTGTGTATGTGCATGCATTGTATTCCTTACCAGGCGATGTATACTTGATGTATTTAGTTGTAGCTGTTATATAACGTCTGGTGTGTAGAAGGAGGTCGGTAGTGTTGGTACGTAGATGTAAATATTTTAGAGTGGTATTTATTTTTTAAATAAACATTGCGGTGTGTTAGAGGTGAGCCGTGCACATGCAGAGAGGACAGTAAGGAGCCGGAAGCAGGCCTGGTAACAGGGAAGGATATCGTGGTAAATATGAGAACAAATATAACAGTTCAGTGCAGACACTTCTGTTATGGTTAGTGCGTGGAATTGTAGTATATGAAATGTCATAATGTGTTTGCATGTGTGGCAAACCAGAAGTAGCGAGAATGCCCAGGGCTTAAACGCCATTACGTAGGTAAGGCTAAAGTATTGAATATTGTGCTTTTAGCTTTCGCGCGGCACTTTCTAAAAACGTGACCACTGCGATATTCAAGGGGCTGCTGTATTTTCTGTCGATCGACTACCACAGAGGAGTACGAATTTTCAGCAGAAATTATATCTGCTTTCTTGATGTAATTTAGGCCTATAGTACCATAAAGAGGCCTGGGGCTTTGGGTTGGTTTTTGTTTTCGATGTCTCTGCCTCCGCTCACATTCATTGAGGATTTTTTTATTTTGGGCAGGCCCGTCTAAAGCAGCGTGACCAGGAGTCGGAGCCATTTCCTGTTCAACTTTGCTTATGACAAAATATCTCTGGTGCCGTGCATTACATTACATCTTCAATAATTACATAGTTAGAAAAGCTCACAATGGCCATTTAAATAAATTGCATTATTTATGGTTACAATGAAACGCTCATCGATGCCTGGTCAAAGTTAAGGGATGGTTCCCTGCTGGTTAACCATGTTACATCTGCTGATGATCTGGTAATGGCCGCTCCATGAGATGGAGTTGGATAATCTTGTTCTGTGTCCGGATAATTCCATCATGAAATGGGGCCTTGTGTATGTTCCACAAAAATAAATCGCCTGTCATGAAATTTCATGTCATACGGGCAGTTCTACAAGTGGCGGAGAAGCTCTCATAGCTGGTTAATGCGTTCACACCAAGCTCTGGTAGCCAAAGTCTCACTTCAAATTAGTCGAGCAGCATTCTTTCATTAGACTGTAACACTGTGGAAGCTGCCTGGACTTTTGCTGAATACAAATCTGCGAGTGTCTACCGCGAAGGTCTAGTTCATCGCACCCGCCCCTCACCATTTTTCCTGCGGATGGTGGGCGCACGTGATGCTGCCACGTCGCCGTTTCAGGCTGGGCCCGATCGAGTTACGTGGGTCACCCGGCCAAGAGGCGCTTGTTGGTGAACACAACCCCCTGGGCCTGGCTCAAGGAGTGATTTCACCGCCGTACTCGCCATGTTGCCACCGTGACCCTCACCAGGACAAGCGGATTCATAAACGTATGAACAAAGCTGTGATTTTTCGATTTCAAGCTTTCGTGACTGCAGGGATTCATCTTCTTGGTTCTTTAGGTAAAGTCACGTAGAATGGAAATAATAAAATAAGAAAAATAAAACTTAAAAAATTATCTTCCTCCTCCCTCCCAGCTTATATAGAGGCTCCAAGCCTCTGGGGTGTGTCATTCAGACTGTCTTCTCGACAGACCTGTTCTTCACCTGAGGACGTCTGCTTGCGTTGTGGCCGAAACGTCGTGAGAATTATTTTATTATGTTTTATTTTTATTATTTTATTATTTCCATTCTACGTGACTTTACGGAAAGAACCAAGAAGATGAAAGCTGTGATTCTTCTGGGCCACAGATATTACTCCCCTGTGGATGCAAAATATGAACGTATTGAAATGACCGTCTGTGCTGGCTTATAGAATGAAGGCTGGCCTGCCTATGATCCAGCCTCTATTGAACCAGACTATATTGTATTAGAAGCTTAAAGATCCTTAATATAGAAATCTAATCAGTGAGTCTCTTTGGCAGGCGAGGCTGCATTGGTTTGGTCATGAATCCCGCATTCCCAGACACCGCATGCTCAAGCAGCTTCTGTTAGTCCAGACTTTAGCAGCTAAACAGGCATGGTATGGGCTCGAAGAGATTGGAGGATGTGGAGGTGATCGGACCTGCAGATGACTGGTGCCAGGAGTGTCGAGATCGGCCTCTGTGGAGGAGGCCCGCGAGGTATGCTGCAGGACAGTCAAAGATATTTGCTCTCCAACAACGATGAGGTCGGAGGAGCGACGCTCGCATGAATGGGTGGATCGCTGGGTTCCTAAAACCCAGCAAGACAGTGGGAAGCACAGCTTGGTGCATCTGTCAGTAATCCCTTGACACCTGGACCGTTCCCATGACCGGCTGACAAGTGATACACTTAAATTGCCCCTAAAATGGCATTAGCACTGTGATAAGGTCACTTCCAATTCGTCACGAATGGTGGATGTTTTGTTTATATAATATGTTCATGATCCATGTGAAATGGATGTGTATTTAAGAGTTTATCTTCCTGGGGAGCGGTGGCGCAGTTATTTCACTGCATTATGAACTTAATTAGTTTTATTGTAGCCGACAGCAAACATGATTGATGAGTGAAAGGTGAACTTATTGTGCACCTCTGCTATGTTGATTGATCGTCAATTAATTACATGGTGAAGTGAGGAAGCATTAATACTGAGCAGATGAACGTGGCCAGGCATGGTTCTGGACACATCACCACCTTTTTCCCATGCCAGTGTGTGACCGTGTAAAGTTTGTATTTGCTGTAAAGTATATTAACTCGATTGAACACACAGGTTACATCAAAACGATACTTTTTCCCCTGGAACTTTTTATACGAATGGAAACTGGAAATTAACACTTCACACATGCAGCTGAAGTTAGATCTGTTCATCCGAGCATTCAAGGAAATATGAGCCTGGATTCACACCTCTAAGTTGTGATTGAATATACATTTTTGCATTTCTGCACAACACACAGGAATATTTTCAACACCCTTTGCTATCCATACGATCTTTTTGGGTTAGATCGTATAAATATATAAATGTGTCGTTAAAACCCGCCACCACCCGACACAGCCAACTAGTAAGAGTTGTCACGTAAACAGAACGTGGCAACTCGTCACTAATACAGCACAACTAGCTTCATCAGGTGACAGCCAAATGTGTGGAGAAGTCTTACCGTATCGTTCCTTGTATAGAGGTGTAGATGTGGTGACCACCTTTCTGCGCTCTGGCACCACGTGGGGGGGGGGGGATTACTGAGGCAACGTTCATTATGCATGTGCATTATGCGAGCCCTTTGAACTTGTCCTTCCTGTCTATTGTTTTTTTCTTTATCGCCCTACCAACAGTAATCCCTATTGAAGTACGCCACCCTTTGTAGGCATGCATTTAAACATGTATTATTTGATGATTCGCTTCCACGCAGCGCAGACGGTTATTTTGATTTCTTCCAATTTCGATAGATTCTCTAATTAGTCTTGTCCAGTAGTAGCTGGTTTTGCACAAAACATCAACATCATCAAAATGAATTGAGTGTCCTTGTTGGCACGCGTGTTCTGCTACTGCTGCTATTTGGGAGAATTGAATATTTCTCTGTTCTTTTAGATTCGTCCTGTTTGCCCAACATAACATTTGCTACACGTGCAGTTAATCCTGTACACACCTTCTATTGATAGCTTCGATAATACATATTTTGGACCAGATATTAAATTCTGTATTTTATGTACCATGCCAAATCTGACAAGGATGTTGTGCTTTTTCCAAACATCTGGCTAGTTCATCAGTTACTCCCGCAATGTACAAAGGGCACGATACTTCAATAGGGATTACCGTTGGTAGGGCTATTTTAATAAACAATAGAAAGGAAGAACACGTTCAAAGGGCTCGCATAATGCACATGCATAACATACGTTGCCTCAGTAATCTCCCCCCCCCCCCCACCCCACATTGTGCAAGAGCGCAGAAGGGTGGTCAACAAATCTGCAGCTCTATTTAAGGAACGAAACAGTAAGACTTCTCCACAAATTTGGCTGTCACCTGATGAAGCTAGTTGTAAGTACTGGCGAAACGTCGTACTCATTTTGTAAATGTTGTGGCTTGGCTCTCCAACACACCGGTGTGCTGTACTAGTGACGAATTGGCATCTTCTGTTTACGTGACAACCCTTACTACTTGGATGTGTCGGGTGGTGGCGGGTGTTAACGACACATTCAGCCGATATTGTGTGCTTGGAGTTTTGGATTAACATTCATTTTGAAGATTATCAGGCTTCCAGGCATATTTATGACCATTTGCCCTCTCACTGTGTGCCCGAACAGCCCATGTGATCAATTGGGGAATATCTTGAATATCAATAAGTATAGACGTGTAAGTCATGTGTGACTATATAATATGCATTCCTCTGCCTCGATACTGCCGTAGATGGTGTTGTTGTTTTTGTCTGTATCTGTCGCTTCCTCTGACGCTTCCTCTGCAGAAATGGTCTGATGGAGCAAAGGCACTTGGCGCAGCTCGGTAACAACATGCAACAATGCGACCAGTGTGCATACAGCACGGATCATCCTGGACATTTGAAACGGCACCAGAGAATTCATACAAAAGAGAAACCCTTCATGTGCACTGTGTGCAAAAAGGCATTTGCATGCTCATCACACCTTCAGAGCCACGAGAGAACACACACGGGAGAGAAACCCTTCCAGTGCACTGTTTGTGAGCAGGCATATTCATCGTCATCAGTTCTTCAAATACACCAGAGAACACATACGGGAGAGAAACCCTTCCAGTGCACTCTTTGTGAGAAAGCATTTGCACAGTCATCACACCTCAAATTTCACCAGAAAACACACACGGTAGAGAAACCCTTCCAGTGCGCTGTTTGTGACAATGCATTTGCATATTCATCCTCTCTTAAAAGACACCAGAGAACACACAAGCATCAGAAGATCCACAAGGAGTGGAGTCTAAAATCGGCTTGTGAAAGTCAAAGTGCCGCAATGAGCCCATCAATCCTGAAACAAGATCTGGAAGAAAAACCCAGCTTGGACACTTTGAATGGTATCAAGGTGAAATATGAAGAGGTGAAGGTGAAACGTGAAGAAGTGATGGTGAAGAGCGAAAAAGTGGAGGTAAAATGTGAAGATGAAGATTCAACTCCAAAATCTGACCTTCACATCGATGGAGGCAACGTGAAGCAGGAGGAGAATTCTCACTGTGAGGCAGAGCGAGGCAACTCCCAGCAGTTTGTTTGTGGCAGGTGTGGGTGGACTTCTTAGACAATACAAAGTCAAATGGAGACCCGGTAGATGTGTAACCTTTAGACAATGAAGCTCCAATAGATTCACCCTTGTCACAGGCATTTAATGAAAATAACGTGAAGTTGAACACTCAATTCCTAGGTTCAACTTGCAGAGTAAGATGCGGCCAGTATTTGTGAACCTGTGGGTTGGGTAGATGCCCATCCAGAAGCGAGAGTCAATAAGCTCCCAAACATTTACTATGTTATAATAATATTTGCATTCATATGGTGCTTGCTTAATTGCCTCGGCAATTCGTAGTTTTGTATCGTATCTCGTCTCAAACGCTCGAAGAGCATCCCCAAGTAACAGCTGCCCCTGTGTGGCACAAGGTGGTGGCCCTGCACCGATCTGCATGTGGACAAGAGCCTGTCAGTAGGGGGCGATGGTTGATGTGGCATCTCAGTTTTGGAGTTTGTAGGTAATGTTTAGAATTTGCTAAATTTTGACCCGGACGCCAGCATGCAATGGCCTACTGGTTTTGAATGACACACCAGTAAGTTTTACATCCACTGTTAAGCAGATGGTGCATTTTCTTTTATATCAGCGCCTTGTATATACGACGTAACATGATTCATTAATTCAATTTTGTTAATATGCCTGTCAATTTAGAATGAATACTTGTCTGTGTGCGTACCTGGAACATTTTGTCTATAATTGTCAAATATTGAATAAGTGATGTTTGGACAAATTCCGTTTTTGGAAGTAACCTGTACAGATAACTCGGGTGAGACCTGTTGTTGTTGTGATGCAGGCCAAAGGTTATTTTTGTTTCAGGAAGCATCTGCCTCTGGAGCAACTCATTGTCTTTGAAATAGGGAGCACACTCGGATCGTTCACCAGTTACAAGGCATACCACTAAAAAGTTACGTATAGGAGATGCATTCTCCACAACACTACTTATAATTTTGTATTACGTGTTTATATAGATTTTGTCGAACTAAGACTATAAATGCACCTTGCTGATTAACATCTGGATGTTTGGAACAATGGTTAAAGCAAGCCCGACTGCTGTTGAGACGCTGTGCACCAATAAGGGTCCACGGGTGGCTTGCACTGAATCAATGATGCACTCCCAGAAGGCTGTGCCAGTTATAGTTTGTGTAAAACATTCCTTTGTTTCGTGGAGAGACCGATAAATGAAAGAGTGTCCGCTGATCTTTTTTGTATCTGTGTCCATCGATATCGCACATTGCTTACCACATTTTATTTAAATATGCAAAGCGCCCTCGGGAGACGTCCCCTCAAAGTCACGGGTGGGTGATGTCAGCGCCTCCCTGTCTCTGGTTTGTGACCTCGCCTCGTCCACGGGACATGACCACTGCACTGTCTTGGAATTCATTCGCAGTTATTAAATCTTGACACATACCAAAGAACACAGAAGAGAAGCCCATCAGGTGTACTGCGTGTGGTAAGGCGTTTACAGGGTCATCAAATATTCACAACCTCCGGAGAATACATGTAAAAAAACCCTTAAAGTAAACTGTGTTCCGTCATGCCTTTTTGAAGTGGGTTTTTTTTACTGAAACGCGTAAAGAAATCTACAAGGAGCACAGTTTGAAATGGACGTGTGAAAGTCAAAGTGCAACAATGAGTCGATCTCGTAACAACCAGAATACAATTCCAGCTTTGATACATGGCCAGGAGTGGAAGTGTCAAGCGAAGAAGTTGCGCTTAAAAGTGAAGATGAAGATTCTGCTCCACGACGCGACCTCCATGTGGATGCAGGCAGCGTGAAGCAGGAGCAGCATTCGGACAGAAGGAGAGTGAGACGACCCGCAGGAGTTTGTGGATATGGAGGTGTGAGTGGAGTTTTTGGACACAGCAGAGTAGAAGGGGCTTGCACGTGTGAATTAGAGTCTGGGAAGGTCTGCAACCAGAAGCGTGACAATCTCCAAAGCATTAAACTCATTCACAGACTTCCCTCACGACAAGAATGGATGCAGCTGTAGGCGTCATCCAGTCGAGCTATGAGCTTTCAATAAATATGGAATCACAGTGCAGTAAAATATTTTCGAATTGCAAAGAGTGCCTTTCATAATCGCTCATTAATGTTGGTCAGGTTACTAGTGCCTGTATGGTGGGGTCTTTCGTGTGATTTGTTACGCAACTTTTGAGGTGACAGGTTATTAACGTTGACCGTTTAATTGTAGGCCAGTCGCCAACAATAACAGCTGCAATTTACCACTAAATGATAGTTATCACCATGGCGCTTGTGCCAGACCTGGTGCATTTCGAGGCCCAGTGAAGTGTCGAAAGATCACAGAGGAGGTCATGGGACAGACCCAGGTGTCACGGGATCACAGGATATCTGACCGATGACTCGGATGCCCCCATTTCCACACGATAGCACAACTTTGAAGAGCAGGCCACACAAACACAGTATCTTACAAGTAGTAATAGCCAAAAATATACATCCACTGAAACCTATGTCCGAGTGCGTTTCTGAACTCGTACACGTTTTGATCAGGCGACCTTAACCACCGTTATCCATTCGGGCTGTTTATCTCCATCCTGATATGGGAACATTCCCACTTAACAAAAGGTGTGCGACTCGCAAAGGGGTTCGCACTTTTACCCCTTGGGTCATCCAAACATTCTTTTAAAGCAGACACTCCCTTCCACGACAATTGCGACTGGGTGCTCCCACTGACTGTACGTGTCACCTCTGCACGATAGTACATGGCACTCGCCATCACTCCACAATTTGGGTTCGAGATTACTCGCTAATATTGATGTAAGCCACCTCGCCACACTTTAGTTATTCAATCACGGACCACTTCGGAGCCACAGCTGGGGGGAGAGAGAGGTGGGGGGGGCGACGGAGTTACCCTCGTGCTGTTATTGTCTGCGCAGCGCGCAATCTACCAGTGTTAAAACTGTACTTATGTATCTACCAGTTGTTACTTATTTATTGGACATTTGTTACTTATTTCCTGTTTTAAGTTCACTCGTTTCCGGTTAGTTTGCTTTATTTGTGCACGTTATGATTTTAATGTTAACAATTGATAGTGGAATGTATTACAAATGTAAACTTCGTATTAATGATGGAAATAAGCTGCGGTAACGATGTTAAATATATTAATGCATGAGGCGTATATGCAGGTGCGGGCTGAATTTTTTTTGACACAACGCTATTTTTGCGGGGTATATGAGTCTGTGGGTTATATGCGTATGCGGGAAAATACGGTACTTGGGAAGTTTATACAGGTAGGAACAATATGTTCCACACTGCCCACCAGGGATTTTTTGTCTGTCTGTCTCATGCATATTTGTCTGTCGTGCACGAATGCGCTGTCCAACCAAGTTCCTACCTGTCCACTCCGAAGGAATGTGTTTTGATTTGGCGGGTTTTAACGACACATTTATATATTTATGCGATCTAACTCAAAAAAACAACTCTTATGGATGTTATTGGTCGCGAAAGCCTGCTACGTGTTAAACTGATTAAATGTCCTGCACCCCAACCAGACGACCAGGCCTGGCTTTTCGCCGTAGTCAACTCCTTTCCTTACTGCGAGATGGATATTGGCCAGAGATGCTCGTGGTTAGTTTCGTTATGCTGTGGTCTTTCCCCGCATCTCAAATGTGTGGGAGGGGGTTTCTTTATGCAATTTCGGCTGGGTTTTGGAAAATGCCATTGGTTAATTTGCTCGTAACAAGTAAACCCGTAAAAACAAAGTTTTTCACTCTAAATCCTTTATATGCGTGGCGGCTAGAGTTCTCTCGTCCTCTGGCTTGAGATGGCTGCAATCTATGGGTCAGATGATTGTCTGCCAGTATTAAGCAATTGGTAATTAAATATTTAATTTGTTTTCCCTAAACAGTGTAAAATTTTGGAAAAAAAATTTCACGAAAATTAATTGTCACACAACGAGTCTGTGTGGAAAATGTCAGATCGATTGGATCACGGGAAGTGGGTTAAAAAACGACCGAAAGATTTGCACGGTCCTAAGCAAGCAAGCAAGCACGCAAACTTAATATAAAGGATTTAAAAATAAGCCCTGCACCTGTTCTGAATGCAACAATGCACGCACTTCTCCACATTCTGAATCAATCTCGGTGCACGTGGTTCGTGTGATAATTACGTAACTGAAAGCGCATGCTGCACCGCTGATCCAATGGTCGCATGCATGGAACTCATCAATTCCTTCATCACTTGACAAACCCATTCGGACACGTGGCCGTGTGCCACGCTTTGATCCGAGGTGAAATGTTTTCATTATCGTCGTCGTTACGTTGCTTTACCCGGGAAAGCCTCGCCTCTCCTTTTCTTTGTGTGAATATCTATTGAATAGGAACTGTCAATCGATGCAATATTAAAATATCCCAATGTGGGGGCCCAGCCGTGCATTTTGTCTGGATTATCGCTTTACCTTATTGGAGAGAGCCTGCCCGAGTCTCAACTTTCTTTTTTCAGGAGGGTCCTGCCAAGTTTGTCGCAGGGGGGAGGCGATTTTACTGAATGCATTTACAATTTTGTAATATCTAGGTATTTTTTTTCATAATTGCGTTGCATTGGACAAAATCAGATGCATTATTTGTGGGTTTAGCTCCAAGAAGAAACCGGGAAACCTGGACGAATACTATGCAATACAGGGGGAGAACATAGAAACGCCACTTCCTCACGAACGCATAAGATAAAACATCGTCCTCTAGCCTTGGCAGACTGTTGCAGCAAGTTCCGTGAGGTAAAACCTCAGGAGGCTGGCATGGTACACAAGTGGGTGGGTAGCCAGCAATACACCCTAAGCATATCAATAAACCTTCACTTGCTCCTGATAATCCAACTAAGCAGTGGAGTCCATGTCCAGGTTGTAACATTAACATATTACAAAGTGGCGTCCAGCCATGCAGGACTGGCCTGCAACGATTACTGCTGTTATTGTGTTTGATTCTCGTGTAGTTTGTCTTAGTCTGATTACTTCACATCAAATGTAGGGCCTAATCTACGGAGGCCAAATACTCTGCACTATAAATCAAAACACTACACTAATGTGTGTTAGTACAGCCAGCAGCTGGGATCTACAGTCGGCTTGCAGAGAAACCTGCCATCATCATCATCATGTAGAATTCATAAAGTAATGTCAGGCTAAGACCAATTATATCGCCCTCAAAGGGATTAAAAACAAACAAGTGCAACAGTCACGCCCGACATTTGACATGTTTTTTTTAAAATTATGAATATGTATATAAAACCTAATATGTATATAATTGCTTTAAAAAAATAAAGTGCGTTAAAAAACAATGATAAAACACTTTGAGAGCATGCAGAAAGGCACGGTTAGACCTGAAGGCCACTAATAGCAATGTTCAACAGTTAACATTTATACTCGTTAATTGCATATGTAACCATAGAAACATATATTTTCAATAGGCACCACAATACTTTACATTTCAACGATTTCACTTCTGCACTAACTTATGTCATATATACAGCAAGCTCATGTCTGATTGGATGAGTGAAGCCTGTGAATAAGGCGGATGCTATGCAACCTCATTGTCTCGGTGACGACGAAATAAAGAAGTCCCCTCATCACATACACAAAGTCCTTGCCAGAATCTCACCTCATGTGAACTCTCTTTCACAATGATGGGTCCGGACAAAGCCCGCGTGTGAATGTATATTCGATGTGAGAGTGCATGTATGGGGGATATGTGGGTGTGCTTGAGAGTGCAATTGTTTTAAATGAAAGATAATTTTGGTGCCTGGGGTGTGCTGTCGCTATGCTACTACTATACACTGCAATCAATTCAAGCATTATAACTTTAGAACACCTGAACCCCTTTAACGGAACCCGCTTGCACCATTGAACACAACCACTCAGGATTCTAACCACAGCAACCACAATTGTTTACAACTCACAAGGACCGATTGACCATGATCATGGCTTAAGTACTGTACAACTGCGTGTGTGTGTGTGGAAACAGACTTCTCACCTCAGATCCAGCTGGCATTGTGTGTCTTGACAATGTACATTTGTTACCCACAATAGAGATGTTTTGGTTTAGATCGCGTAAATATAAATGTGTCCTGAAACGTTCCACCACCGACACAGCCAATTAGTAAGGTTCGTCACGTAAACAAAACATGTCAATTAGTTACTAGTTAAGCAACTACTCGTTATGTTGGAGGGTAAACCACAGCAACATTGACAGGCTGAGTACGATGTTTTGCCGGTAATCACATCCAGCCTCATCAGGCTACAGCCAGAATTGTGGAGGAAATCATCCTGATCCGGTCTGAGAGAGGGGGGGTCAATGTGATGTCGTCACTGTGAGCCAATCAGGTGCCAGGACCAGAGGTGGGCGGGTTAATGTCAAATTATCATCGTGCTTGCCCACCATCACCACATGGAACCTCTTGTTGTAGCAGCTCTCTCGCTGGTTCAGCAGTTCCACTGCTGAATTATATTTTTCCGCCTTTGGACGACCGCTTGTGTTGCGATCGAAACGTGATTTATTTCACTTTTTTGTTTCATTTAATTTTTCTACCTACGTGACTTTACCGCAATAACCAAAGAGTATGGATTCCTGCAGTCACGAAAGCTTCAAATCAAGAATAAATCATAATGGCTTTCTACTATTCCTTGAATTATTCACGTTTAATCAACATACATCGTGTATGTACATTATGTGCGTACATTGCGTGTGGACACACAGACTTCTCACCTCAGACGCAGCCGGTAGCGAATGCGTCGTCCTGCCTCCACAATCCACGTTTGTCAAGCTGCGCGGCCCCCGGTGACTGCCGTGGTCTGGCGCGTCCGTTGTCATCGACGTCACGGAGCGCTCGGCCACGTGACCTCAGGGGGTGAGGGTGGTGGGGGATTTAAATGGCGACCATTGCGACCACAGCCGCGCGGTGGAGCGGTGCTCGTGGTCGTCTCTGCTTGGCATCGCAGCGCCCCGCAAAGCAAACATCTGTGAGTCGTCGCGTCCTTACATGCTGGTTGCGGCGAAGTACATTCAGGGTTATGTTAATGAGCAGGAATTCAGTGCGGTACTGTATGGGACGAAAATAATTTTCTTTTTGGCTCCATGATCAGGCACCTGGTTGCAGCCATTGTGCTGTTTGCAAGCTGCCTTGCTGACGACATTGCCGCAAAGGAACGAAGGACGTAAGTTTATGGAGGGAGTAATTGTAGTGCTTGATGTGGGTATTAATAGTATGTGTGTGGTGGCGTGTGTACATGTAATTATTTTAACGCGAGTGTGTATGTGCATGCATTGTATTCCTTACCAGGCGATGTATATGTGAGGGTCGCTAGCCCCCGAGATCCCTCCCTCGATAATGCTAACGGCCGGGCTAGCATCATCAATCGCCCCCCCGCTGCTAAGCGAACCGCTGCTAAGTTCCTCACCCATGGTGTGGGAGCCGTCGCCCGAGGGTTCCACCCCACCGCGGGTCCGCGTAGCCGGCATGGTTAATTACGTACGCGCACACCCACACACACAGCTCCGTACGGCACTCACTCTTGCGCTTCTCTGCGCCGCGCTGGCCGCTCACGTTACAATCGCGCACCTGGGGTACGCCGATTTCGCACGACGAGAGCTTACGCATACACCGTACCACACGCGTTCACACTTATAACATGTAACGAGCACACGCAAGCGGGGCACACGCCGACACAACGACTAAAGTCGCCGCCGCCGTGCGCGCGAGATAAACCGTACAACAATGCGCAGCCGATTACGCTATGAGCGCGCACCTGGGGGACGCCGATTACGCACGCACGCCCACACACACGCCGCTCCGCGCACTCCAACTCAACTCACGTTATACTCGCGCACCTGTATCACACACGGAGTGAACACACGCGACACCCACTCTCGCACCGCTCTGCGCAGCGCTCCCCCGAGGCGAGCCGCAGCACCACAGAATCACTGCGTATCCACGCGCAACCCGCGCGCTCAGCTCCGCGCAGCGCTCACTCACGTGGCGAACCACTGTGCACACAGCGCACCCACACGCTCACACTGCACGACAAGATCACGCGAGACCACGCTTCGCTATTAATGATTTATTACCTGATAACTAATGTTGAATTAGTGAGTCGACGAGGCTGGCCTATTCCACTAAACCGGCACCTATTCCCTATTTATCGGCTATGATTCTAATTCACCTTCTTACTCACTGTTAAGTGTCCACGGCGGTCCGCTGATCCTTGTGTTAACCGCGTGCCTCGGTGCGTCGCACGGACGTCCGGGTCGCTGGCTCGAGCTGCGTCTGGTCGCCTGGCGCTGGAGTAAGAGAGCGATTTCCCCTCTGCGCTCCTCTATTTATCCTCCCTACCTCCCAAAGGGGATGCTGCGCTGAACAATGGGCTCGTGCACCCCAAGCCCGCGCACGGCAGTCCCCAGGCGCTGTTGATATGCTAATCAGTGTGCTGCGTGCAAGGCGTAAATCCTAATTACTCCCTTACCCTTCCTACCAATGGGGCTTGCGCGCTCAAGCGCAATTATCCCAACCCTCCATGACTATGCGCAACAGCCCCTGTGACCCCGCTATTCATGCTGTCCCGTGCCTCCCCTGCTTGCCCCGTCGACTCGTGGGGGTGTGTGTGGGGGGAAATGCGCCTCAACCGCGGTGGCCGAATGCCCCACGCCGCGACCACACCATATTAAGGCCGGCAGCAGCGCCGCGGTACCACGTAGCACGGGGGAGGTCATCCAATTCCCTGATCGCCGGAAACCGTGAGAATTAATCCCGATAAGGGTCTCTCGGATAAAAACCGGTCGATCAGGTAACCTTCCCTTCCAGCTCTATGGGGGGGGGGGGATGCGTGCGGGTGTGTGCTTATGTGGGGCGGGTGATTGGGGGCAGTGCGGTGGGGGAAGCCGGGCGGCTCCCTGGCTCGGCAGAGCGGCCCCGTCGCTGTGGCACCACATAGCCCCCCGGGGTGCCAGTCCCCGTCCCGGGTTGACTTGAGCACCTCGCCTGGGTTGCCCCCACGAGGTATCGCCGCGGGGTCCGCGGGATTCGCCCGGCCCTTGTGGTTGGCCTCGGGGGTGGCGGCTCCGTCTCCTGGGGCTCCGGCGGGGGTCTCCTCCTCCATTCCAACGGCTCCCCTCGGCCTCTGGCACCTGCGGGCTGGGGAACAAACTCAGAGGCGGTGGGGTTTAAGGGTCGCCGTCCTCGTCGCCCCCGGCCCCGCCCGGGGCCCCTCGGAGCCCGGGGCTCCGTGGGGCCCATGTACTGCGCGAGGCCCCCGGGCACGGGGGGTGGGGGGACCCCGAGGTTTCGGGGTACTTGGACGGCGGGGCTCCCCCCCTCGGGGGCTGCTCGCCACGGCTTCAGTCGGCGGATGTTGACCACCATCTCCCGGCCCCTCTCTCCTCCCTGAATCAGCACCGTCCATGGTGAGATCTGCCGTCTCACAATCCAGGGTCCTCGCCAGTAGGTGGTCAGCTTCCCCACCTGTCCAGCACCGACGCGGGGAGTGTACAGCCACACCTCGGAGCCCGCAGTGTAGAAGGGGGGCTCCATACGGGGTCGGGCGCCCTGCTCTTGCCGCTGGTGCGCGGCCTCTCCGTGCGGGCAGGCTCGGCCCCTGGCCCCTCGCAGGGTCTCCAGCAAGTACTCCACGGGGTGGCTCCCTTCCTCCCGTTGCGGCGGAGGAACACCGAACAGCAGATCTGCGGGCAGGCGAGACTCGCGACCAAACATCATTAGGAACGGGGTCTGTCCTGTAGAGGTGTGAACGGCGGTGGTGTAGGAGAACAGGGCATAGGGAAGGTGTTCGTCCCAGTCCTGTTGATTCGCGGCCGCCATGCGTTTAAGCTTCCCGGCCAGAGTCTGGTTCATCCTCTCTACCATCCCGTTCGCCTGGGGGTTATACGCCGTGGTTCGGTCCTTCTGGATCCCGAACTCTCGGCACAGCGCCTGAAATAGTTCGGCCTCGAATTCACTACCCTGGTCGGTAATGACTCGTTCGGGGATCCCGCACTTAAGTACGTAGTTTTCCACGAAGGCCCGGGCCACTACAAGGGCTGTTTTATCCGGGATAGCCACCGCCACGGGGTAGCGGGTGAAGTATTCCACCGCTACGAGAATATACCGGTTGCCCCGGTGGGATCGTGGAAAGGGCCCCTGCAGGTCGATTCCGACCAACTGATTCGTCCGACTGACTCGGAACGGCCTCAGGGGTACCTGGTACCTCGCCGGCTTTTGCCCACACTGCTGACAGGCCCGGCAGCCCTGCACCCAGGCGGCCACATCTTGTGCCAATTTGGGCCAGAGATACTGGCGACGCAGGGTCTCTCGAGTGCGTCGTTCCCCATCGTGGCCCCCGAGTGGGTGGTCATGCACCAGCCGTAGCAGCTGGGGTCGCACCTGGGCAGGAACACAGATGCACCCCGGCTGGCCGGCCTCGGTTAACTCCCGTACCACTCCGTTCTGCACACACAACCGGCCATACAAACCGCTCCAGGGTCCTGGTAGGGTGCTCTTTTCCTCCCGCAGTGCCGCCTCCACTGCCGCCAGATCCGGATCTCGCTGCTGGGTCTGTCTCAGCTGCTCGTCGTTTAGGCCCGGGAAGGCGCAGCCGACGTCCTCCTGGATCCGTCCAATCGGGTCCCGAGCCGCGGGTCCCGCGCTTGCCGGGCGGTCGACGGGATCCTCAGTGCCACCTGTGAGGGTTTCCGTGGCGCACACTGCACTCTCTCTCGCTGGGGGGGGGTCAGTGGCCGCGGCCTCTCGGGGGTCCGTTGCCTGCCGGCAGCGTCCCCCCGTGAAACACGGGCAGGCCTCCTCCGCCCTCGTCTCGGCGTACACCGTGGGTCGCCTCGACAAGGCGTCCGCGTTTGCATGCGTCCGGCCAGCCCGATACTCGATTTGCAGGTTGTACTCCTGCAACTGCGCCAACCACCGGGCCATCTGCCCCCGCGGCTCCTTGAATGTAAGAAGAAACTGCAGAGCATAATGGTCAGTGCGGACGTGACATCTCCTGCCGTACAAATACGGCCGGAACTGTTTGCATGCGAAAATCACGGCGTACAACTCTTGGCGGGTCACGCAATAGTTCAGCTCGGCCCCACTCAAGGTCCGGCTGGCGTACGCGATGACTCGTTCCGTTCCATCCTGTACCTGTGACAACACCGCGCCCAGCCCGCTGCTGCAGGCGTCGGTGTCCAAAATAAAATCGGTGGTAAAATCGGGGAAAGCGAGGGTGGGGGCGTGGGTGAGGTGATCTTTGAGAGTGGTGAAGGCCGTCTGGCAGGCCCCCGTCCACTGGTAGGGGTGCTTAGGGGAGGTGAGTTGGGTGAGAGGGCGTGCAATCTCGCTGAATCCCTTTACAAATCGACGATAATAGGTGGCGAGCCCCAAAAATGATCTGATCTCCGTCAGATTCCTTGGCCGTGGCCACTCCACTACGGCGCGTACCTTCTCCGGATCGGTGCGCACGCCTGCCTCGCTGACGCGATGCCCGAGGTACCCCACCTCGCGTTGTGCGATGTAACACTTACGTGGCTTGAGCTTGAGATGAGCCGCTCGCAGTCGCTGGAACACCTCGCGAAGCCTGGACCAATGCTCAGACAAAGATCTACTGAACACTATCACATCGTCCAAGTAAATCAGGCACTGTTCCCACTGCAAGCCCCGCATCACCAACTCCATCAACCGCTGGAACGTCGCGGGCGCGTTAGTGAGTCCGAACGGCAACACTCGAAACTCAAACAGGCCCATCGGGGTGGTGAATGCGGTTTTCGGCCGATCCTCCTCCGCCATCTCCACCTGCCAGTACCCGGACGCGAGATCGAGGGTGGAAAAATATCGCGCTCCGGCGAGGCTGTCGAAGGTGTCGTCGATGCGGGGTATGGGGAAGGCATCGCCGAGCGTGACTGCATTTAGTTTACGGTAATCGACGCAGAACCGGGTTGACCCATCCTTTTTCGTTACTAGTACCACTGGGGCTGACCAGGGGCTCGCCGAGGGCTGAATTATGTTATCGCGAAGCATGTCCCCAACTGCCTCTTTGATTTGGGCGCGTTCGGGTGCGCCCACTCGGTACGCAGGGAGCTTGATGGGTCGGGCTGCACCGGTGTCAATTTGGTGCTTAACAAGATCGGTCCGACCCACGTCCGAGTCGTGTTCACTGAATACGTCGGCATACTCCCGCAGTAACTCGCGCAACCGATCGCCCTCTCCCTTAGGTAAATCCGCCCATGGTACATGTAACGCGTCGAGCAGGGGAACGACCTCGGCTCGGGGAGTCGGGCCGACTCGCCAGGCCAGGTCCTGCTCACCCTCAGGACGACCGGGGTCCTCAGCCCAGAGTGCGAACACCGAGTCGTTAGAGTGGCGTGCGTGCAGGGGGTGTACTGTGGCTATCGGGGTGCGCCGTCGCAGTATCGCTGGGGAATTGTGGGGGTTAAACATCCGCATAAACAATCGGTCCCCATCTGCGTTTACCAACGTGGCGGATCCCACAACCCCATACCGTTTTGCCAACTCCGGGTGAGGAGTTAGCATTACCTCCCCTGATGGTCGGAGCGCGGGGTCGGTGGGGGATGTTGCCACCGGCACCAGCATCTCGGTGAGCGGGCCGATGGTGACTGCCTTCGCCAGGATAGCGACCACAGGTGCAAAGCGGCGGCGCGTTGGTTCTCGTCCCAGGAACGGTATCCGCTCGCCGTTGCTCTCCATGGTGGCGCATCGCTGGCGGGGTTGCACGTTGAGTCCCAACCGTTCTAGGAGGTCGGTGCCTGCGATACACTCGTGACACAACGCACTCGACACGTAGAACTCCTGCGTGCACACCTGGCTGCCTATGCGGACCTCTAGGGTGGCTCTCCCCAGCAGCCCCATTCCGGCTCCGCTCGCCGTGTGCAGCGCGCGGTCCGGTGCCTGCAGGTGCCGCACGTCGACCCCGATCGCGCTGCAGTGCGCTGCGCTCACGAGCGAGGCCACCGCCCCCGTGTCCAGTAGGATGCGGGTACGCACTCCGTTTACCTCCCCTTCCACCAGCGACGTGGCCCCCGTGATCCCCGCCACCAGCTCCCGCAGCCAGTCGCCAGGAGTCACCGTTTCTGTGGGCGTTGTTGCTGGAACCTGTGTGGAGATCACTCGCTCGCCATTATTCTCATTATCGTCTATTTGTATCGGGACCGCGTCGATTGCACCCCTAGTTGGTCCGCTCTCTAGGGGGCGTTGGAGTTTAACCCCCGCGTCTGCCTAGCTCGGGTGATTTCAGGACAGTCCCTCACTAGATGCCCTCGGCGATCGCACATATAACATGCCCGGGGAGGGGGGGCGGCTCCGTAGCGGGTCCCCTGTCCGCTCCCTCTCCCAGTACGCAGTTGTCCCACATCGGACTCTAATTGGGACACCCTCCCGGCTAGTCCCCCTACTGTCGAGCGTAGTTCACCCATCTCAGACTGGAGGGTCTTCATATTTTTATTTGCGTCCTCGCGTACCTGGGTTACCCTCTCACCTACTTGGTTTACCTTGTTGTCTATCTGGGTTACCTGGCCGGAGACATCCTTTATCCCCGTTTGTATACCGGCAACCCATCCCGGGGTTGTCTCGCGGGACACTGGAGGCTCTCTTTCCCGGCCCCTTACCGTCCTCGCGAGCTCCTGTTCCTCCTCCTCGTCTTCCGAGAGCAGGCTCGCAATGGCGCGCTCTCGTCCCAGCCCCCGGAGCTGCGCGCGTTCGCTGTGAATTCTTTCACACTTACGTGCGCGCTCGACAAGGGCGTTAAAGGGAAGACGTGGGCAGCTCATGTCTGGCTGCCACCACGCCGTGCGAGACAGGTACCGCTGGATTTTCTCGGCGGCCAGTTCCTCAATAACATCAGTTGCGTACCCCGGGCGTGCGATCTTTGTTAACTCACGCACATCCTCGGCGTAATCACGTAGATCTTCGCCAGGTTGGCGCCGGCGCGCCTCTAAGGCCGATTTTGCTTCCTCCTCGTCACGCGTGCCAAAACGCTGATCGAGTCGGCGCATCAGCTCCTCTAGCTGTGTCTGTGCGCTCGCGGGTAACGCTTCTACAAAATCGGCTGCCCGCCCATCAAGATTCATATTAAGTTGACGTACTGCCTGCGCGTCCGTCCATCCATTAATTTCCTTGGCCCCTAAGAGATTGCGGGCGAATGCCTTCCACGAAGGGGCCCCCCGGCCGGTAAATATTAGTCTTATTTTAGCGTGAGGTAACGCGGGGGTCCGTACCGCTTCCGACACCAATTTGTGAGGGTCGCTAGCCCCCGAGATCCCTCCCTCGATAATGCTAACGGCCGGGCTAGCATCATCAATCGCCCCCCCGCTGCTAAGCGAACCGCTGCTAAGTTCCTCACCCATGGTGTGGGAGCCGTCGCCCGAGGGTTCCACCCCACCGCGGGTCCGCGTAGCCGGCATGGTTAATTACGTACGCGCACACCCACACACACAGCTCCGTACGGCACTCACTCTTGCGCTTCTCTGCGCCGCGCTGGCCGCTCACGTTACAATCGCGCACCTGGGGTACGCCGATTTCGCACGACGAGAGCTTACGCATACACCGTACCACACGCGTTCACACTTATAACACGTAACGAGCACACGCAAGCGGGGCACACGCCGACACAACGACTAAAGTCGCCGCCGCCGTGCGCGCGAGATAAACCGTACAACAATGCGCAGCCGATTACGCTATGAGCGCGCACCTGGGGGACGCCGATTACGCACGCACGCCCACACACACGCCGCTCCGCGCACTCCAACTCAACTCACGTTATACTCGCGCACCTGTATCACACACGGAGTGAACACACGCGACACCCACTCTCGCACCGCTCTGCGCAGCGCTCCCCCGAGGCGAGCCGCAGCACCACAGAATCACTGCGTATCCACGCGCAACCCGCGCGCTCAGCTCCGCGCAGCGCTCACTCACGTGGCGAACCACTGTGCACACAGCGCACCCACACGCTCACACTGCACGACAAGATCACGCGAGACCACGCTTCGCTATTAATGATTTATTACCTGATAACTAATGTTGAATTAGTGAGTCGACGAGGCTGGCCTATTCCACTAAACCGGCACCTATTCCCTATTTATCGGCTATGATTCTAATTCACCTTCTTACTCACTGTTAAGTGTCCACGGCGGTCCGCTGATCCTTGTGTTAACCGCGTGCCTCGGTGCGTCGCACGGACGTCCGGGTCGCTGGCTCGAGCTGCGTCTGGTCGCCTGGCGCTGGAGTAAGAGAGCGATTTCCCCTCTGCGCTCCTCTATTTATCCTCCCTACCTCCCAAAGGGGATGCTGCGCTGAACAATGGGCTCGTGCACCCCAAGCCCGCGCACGGCAGTCCCCAGGCGCTGTTGATATGCTAATCAGTGTGCTGCGTGCAAGGCGTAAATCCTAATTACTCCCTTACCCTTCCTACCAATGGGGCTTGCGCGCTCAAGCGCAATTATCCCAACCCTCCATGACTATGCGCAACAGCCCCTGTGACCCCGCTATTCATGCTGTCCCGTGCCTCCCCTGCTTGCCCCGTCGACTCGTGGGGGTGTGTGTGGGGGGAAATGCGCCTCAACCGCGGTGGCCGAATGCCCCACGCCGCGACCACACCATATTAAGGCCGGCAGCAGCGCCGCGGTACCACGTAGCACGGGGGAGGTCATCCAATTCCCTGATCGCCGGAAACCGTGAGAATTAATCCCGATAAGGGTCTCTCGGATAAAAACCGGTCGATCAGGTAACCTTCCCTTCCAGCTCTATGGGGGGGGGGGGATGCGTGCGGGTGTGTGCTTATGTGGGGCGGGTGATTGGGGGCAGTGCGGTGGGGGAAGCCGGGCGGCTCCCTGGCTCGGCAGAGCGGCCCCGTCGCTGTGGCACCACATATACTTGATGTATTTAGTTGTAGCTGTTGTATAGCGTCTGTTGTGTAGAAGGAGGTCGGTAGTGTTGGTACGTAGATGTAAATATTTTAGAGTGGTATTTATTTTTTAAATAAACATTGCGTTGTGTTAGAGGTGAGCCGTGCACATGCAGAGGACAGTAAGGAGCCGGAAGTGGATGAATTTGGTGGCAAAAATGCAGGCCTGGTAACAGGGAAGGATATCGTGGTAAATATGAGAACAAATATAACAGCAGTTCAGTGCAGACACTTCTGTTATGGTTAGTGCGTGGAATTGTAGTATATGAAATGTCATAATGTGTTTGCATGTGTGGCAAACCAGAAGTAGTGAGAATGCCCAGGGCTTAAACGCCATTACGTAGGTAAGGCTAAAGTATTGAATATTGTGCTTTTAGCTTTCGCGCGGCACTTTCTAAAAACGTGACTTCTGCGATATTCAAGGGACTGCTGTATTTTCTGTCGATCGACTACCACAGAGGAGTACGGATTTTCAGCAGAAATTATATCAGTTTTCTTGATGTAATTTAGGCCTATAGTACCATAAAGAGGCCTGGGGCTTTGGGTTGTTTTTTGTTTTCGATTTCTCTGCCTCCGCTCACATTCATTGAGGATTTTTTTTATTTTGGGCAGGCCCGTCTAAAGCTGCGTGACCAGGAGTCGGAGCCATTTCCTGTTCAACTTTGCTCATGACATAAAATATCTCTGGCGCCATGCATTACATTACATCTTCAATAATTACATAGTTAGAAAAGCTCACAATGGCCATATAAATAAATTGCATTATTTATGGTTACAATGATACGCGAATCGATGCCTGGTCAAAGTTAAGGGATGGTTCCCTGCTGGTTAACCATGTTACATCTGCTGATGATCTGGTAATGGCCGCTCCATGAGATGGAGAATCTTGTTCTGTGTCTGGATAATTCCAACATGAAATGGGGTCTTGTGTATGTTCCACAAAAATAAATCGCCTGTCATGGAATTTCATGTCATACGGGCAGTTCTACAAGTGGCGGAGAAGCTCTCATAGCTG
This sequence comes from Lethenteron reissneri, assembly GCF_015708825.2. Classification (NCBI taxonomy): domain Eukaryota; kingdom Metazoa; phylum Chordata; class Hyperoartia; order Petromyzontiformes; family Petromyzontidae; genus Lethenteron; species Lethenteron reissneri. The sequence goes on from NW_026891381.1 coordinate 462,941, forward strand.
GTTAATGTGTTCACACCAAGCTCTGGCAGCCAAAGTCTCACTTCAAATTAGTCGAGCAGCATTCTTTCATTAGACTGTAACACTGTGGAAGCTGCCTGGACTTTTGCTGAATACAAATCTGCGAGTGTCTACCGCGAAGGTCTAGTTCATCGCACCCGCCCCTCACCATTTTTCCTGCGGATGGTGGGCGCACGTGATGCTGCCACGTCGCCGTTTTAGGCTGGGCCCGATCGAGTTACGTGGGTCACCCGGCCAAGAGGCGCTTGCTGGTGAACACAACCCCCTGGGCCTGGCTCAAGGAGTGATTTCACCACCCTACTTGCCATGCTGCCACCGGGACCCTCACCAGGACACGCGGATTCATAAACGTATGGACAAAGCTGTGATTTTTCGATTTAAAGCTTTCGTGACTGCAGGGATTCATCTTCTTGGTTCTTTCGGTAAAGTCACGTAGAATGGAAATAATAAAATAATTGAAATAAAATTATTAAATAATTCTCTTCCTCCTCCCTCCCAGCTTTTAAATAGAGGCTCCAAGCCTGGGGTGTGTCATTCAGACTCTGTCTTCTCGACAGACCTGTTCTTCACCTGAGGACGGCTGCTTGCGTTGTGGCCGAAACGTCGTGAGAATTATTTTATTATGTTTTATTTTTATTATTTTATTATTTCCATTCTACGTGACTTTACGGAAAGAACCAAGAAGATGAAAGCTGTGATTCTTCTGGGCCACAGATATTACTCCCCTGTGGATGCAAAATATGAACGTATTGAAATGACCGTCTGTGCTGGCTTATAGAATGAAGGCTGGCCTGCCTATGATCCAGCCTCTATTGAACCAGACTATATTGTATTAGAAGCTTAAAGATCCTTAATATAGAAATCTAATCGGTAAGTCTCTTTGGCAGGCGAGGCTGCATTGGTTTGTTCATGAATCCCGCATTCCCAGACACCGCATGCTCAAGCAGCTTCTGTTAGTCCAGACTTTAGCGGCTAAATAGGCATGGTATGGGCTCGAAGAGATTGGAGGATGTGGAGGTGATCGGATCTGCAGATGGCTGGTGCCAGGAGTGTCGAGATCGGCCTCTGTGGAGGAGGCCCGCGAGGTATGCTGCAGGACAGTCAAAGATATTTGCTCTCTAACAACGATGAGGCCGGAGGAGCGACGGTCGCATGAATGGGTGGACCGCTGGGTTCCTAAAACCCAGCAAGACAGTGGGAAGCACAGCTTGGTGCATCTGTCAGTAATCCCTTGACACCTGGACCGGTCCCATGACCGGCTGACAAGTGATACACTTAAATTGCCCCTAAAATGGCATTAGCACTGTGATAAGGTCACTTCCAATTCGTCATGAATGGTGGATGTTTTGTTTATATAATATGTTCATGATCCATGTGAAATGGATGTGTATTTAAGAGTTTATCTTCCTGGGGAGCGGTGGTGCAGTTATTTCACTGCATTATGAACTTAATTAGTTTTATTGTAGCCGACAGCAAACATGATTGATAAGTGAAAGATGAACTTATTGTGCACCTCTGCTATGTTGATTGATCGTCAATTAATGACATGGTGAAGTGAGGAAGCATTAATACTGAGCAGATGAACGTGGTCAGGCATGGTTCTGGACACACAACCACCTTTTTCCCATGCCAGTGTGTGACCGTGTAAAGTTTGTATTTGCTGTAAAGTATATTGACTCGATTGAACACAGGTTACATCAAAACGATACTTTTTTTTTTCTGGAACTTTTTATACGAATGGAAACTGGAAATTAACACATCACATATGCAGCTGAAGTTAGATCTGTTCATCCGAGCATTCAAGGAAATATGAGCCTGGATTCACACCTCTAAGTTGTGATTGAATATACATTTTTGCATTTCTGCACAACACACAGGAATATTTTCAACACCCTTTGCTATCCATACGATCTTTTTGGGTTAGATCGTGTAAATATATAAATTTGTCGTCGTTAAAACCCACCACCACCCGACACAGCCAACTAGTAAGAGTTGTCACGTAAACAGAACGTGGCAACTCGTCACTGGTACAGCACAACTCGCTTCATCAGGTGACAGATACATTTGTGGAGAAGTCTTACCGTATCGTTCCTTATATGAAGGTGTAGATGTGGTGACCACCTTTCTGTGCTCTTGCGCCACGTGGGGGTGGGAGATTACTTGGCAACGTTCATTATGCATGTCCATTACGCGAGGCCTTTGAACGTGTCCTTCCTGTCTATTGTGTTTTTTTTTTAATCGCCCTACCAACGGTAATTCCCCCCCCCCCCCCCCCCACATTGTGCAAGAGCACAGAAGGGTGGTCAACACATCTGCGGCTCTATTTAAGGAACGAAACGGTAAGACTTCTCCACAAATATGGCTGTCACCTGATGAAGCTAGTTGTAAGTACTGGCGAAACGTTGTACTCATTTTGTAAATGTTGTGGCTTGGCTCTCCAACACACCGGTGTGCTGTACTAGTGACGAATTGGCATCTTCTGTTTACGTGACAACCCTTACTACTTGGATGTGTCGGGTGGTGGCGGGTGTTAACGACACATTCAGCCGATATTGTGTGCTTGGAGTTTTGGATTAACATTCATTTAGAAGATTATCAGGCTTCCAGGCATATTTATGACCATTTGCCCTCTCATTGTGTGCCCTAACAGCCCATGTGATCAATTGGGAAATATCTTGAATATATCAATAAGTATAGACGTGTAAGTCATGTGTGACTGTGTATATATGCATTCCTCTGCCTCGATAATGCCGTAGATGGTGTTGTTGTTTTTGTCTGTAGCTGTCGCTTCCTCTGACGCTTCCTCTGCAGAAATGGTCTGATGGAGCAAAGGCACTCGGCACAGCTCGGTAACAACATGCAACAATGCGACCGGTGTGGACATTTGAAACGGCAACAGAGAATTCGTACAAAAGAGAAACCCTGCAAGTCCACTGTGTGCAAAAAGGCATTTGAATGCTCATCACACCTTCGGAACCACCAGAGAACACACACGGGAGAGAAACCCTTCAGGTGCACTCATTGTGAGAAAACATTTGCATGGTCATCGGTTCTTCAAATACACCAGAGAACACACACGGGAATGAAACCCTTCCAGTGCACTCTTTGTGAGAAGGCATTTGCATATTCACATGCTCTTAAAATACACCAGAGAACACACACGGGAGAGAAACCCTTCCAGTGCACTGTGTGCAAAAATGCATTTGCATGCTCATCACACATTCGGAACCACCAGAAAACACACACGGGAGAGAAACCCTTCCAGTGCACTCTTTGTGAGAAGGCATTTTCACAGTCATCTGCTCTTAAAATACACCAGAGAACACACACGGGAGAGAAACCCTTCCAGTGCACTCTTTGTGAGAAGGCATTTGCATATTCACCTGCTCTTAAAATACACCAGAGAACACACACGGGAGAGAAACCCTTCCAGTGCACTCTTTGTGAGAAAGCATTTGCAAAGTCATCGGTTCTTAAAATACACCAGAGAACACATACGGGAGAGAAACCCTTCCAATGCACTCTTTGTGAGAAAGCATTTGCACAGTCATCACACCTTAAATTACACCAGAAAACACACACGGAAGAGAAACCCTTCCAATGCACTGTTTGTGAGAAGGCATATTCACGGTCATCCTCTTTTAAAAGACACCAGAGAACACACAAGCATCAGAAGATCCACAAGGAGTGGAGTCTAAAATCTGTTTGTGAAAGTCAAAGTGCCGCAATGAGCCCATCACTCCTGAAACAAGATCTGGAAGAAAAACCCAGCTTGGACACTTTGAATGGTATCGAGGTGAAATATGAAGAGGTGAAGGTGAAACGTGAAGAAGTGATGGTGAAGAGCAAAAAAGTGGAGGTAAAATGTGAAGATGAAGATTCAACTCCAAAATCTGACCTTCACATCGATGGAGGCAACGTGAAGCAGGAGGAGAATTCTGGCTGTGAGGCAGAGCGAGGCAACTCCCAGCAGTTTGTGGAGGTGGAGGTGTGGGTGGACTTCTTAGACAATACAAAGTCAAATGGAGACCCGGTAGTTGTGTAACCTTTAGACAATGAAGCTCCAGTAGATTCACCCTTGTCACAGGCATTTAATGAAAATAACGTGAAGTTGAACACTCAATTCCTAGGTTCAACCTGCAGAGTAAGATGCGGCCAGTATTTGTGGACCTGTGGGTTGGGTAGATGCCCATCCAGGAGCGAGAGTCCATAAGCTCCCAAGCATTCACTATGTTATAATATTTGCATTCATATGGTGCTTGCTTAATTGCCTCAGCAACTTGGAGTTCTGTATCGTATCTCGTCTCAAACACTCGAAGAGCATCCCCAAGTAGCAGCTGCCCCTGTGTGGCACAAGGTGGTGGCCCTGCACCGACCTGCATGTGGACAAGAGCCTGTCAGTAGGGGGCGATGGTTGATGTGCCATCTCAGTTTTGGAGTTTGTAGGTAAGGTTTAGAATTTGCTAAATTTTGACCCAGACGCCAGCATGCAATGGCCTACTGGTTTTGAATGACACACCAGTAAGTTTTACATCCACTGTTAAGCAGATGGTGCATTTTCTTTTATATCAGCTCCTTGTATATACGACGTAACATGATTCATTAATTCAATTTTGTTAATATGCCTGTCAATTTAGAATGAATACTTGTCTGATTGTGTGCGTACATGGAACATTTTGTCTATAATTGTCAAATATTGAATAAGTGATGTTTGGACAAATTGCGTTTTTGGAAGTAACCTGTACAGATAACTCGGGTGAGACCTGTTGTTGTGATGCAGGCCAAAGGTTATTTTTTTGTTTCAGGAAGCATCTTCCTCTGGAGCAACTCATTGTCTTTGAAATAGGGAGCACACTCGGATAATTCACCAGTTACAAGGTATACCACTAAAAAGTTACGTATAGGAGATACATTCTCCACAACACGAATTATAATTTTGTATTACGTGTTTATATAGATTTTGTCGAACTAAGACTATAAATGCACCTTGCTGATTAACATCTGGATGTTTGGAACCATGGTTGAAGCAAGCCCGACTGCTGTTGAGACGCTGTGCACCAATAAGGGTCCACGGGTGGCTTGCACTGAATCAATGATGCACTCCCAGAAGGCTGTGCCAGTTATAGTTTGTGTAAAACATTCCTTTGTTTCGTGGAGAGACCGATAAATGAAAGGTGTCCGCTGATCTTTTTTGTATCTGTGTCCATCGATATCTCACATTGCTTACCACATGTTTATTTAAATATGCAAAGCGTCCTCGGGAGACGTCCCCTCAAAGTCACGGGTGGGTGATGTCAGCGCCTCCCTGTCTCTGGTTTGTGACCTCACCAAGAGCAGAACTCGCCTCGTCCATGGGACATGACGACTGTGCACTGTCTTGGAATTAATTTGCAGTCATTAAATCTTGACACATACCAAAGAACACACAGAAGAGAAGCCCATCAGGTGTACTGCGTGTGGTAAGACGGTTCCAGGGTCATCAAATATTCACAACCTCCAGAGAATACATGTACAAAAACTGATCTTTCCCCTGCAGTTTCACATTCAGCTCATGTGTGAAAATATGTCCACAGAAAACGCAAAGTCACTAAGCCAGTTCTTGTCGCTTAGCTCAGGGAATTCATCAGATTTCCCCATCAACTCCAAAAATGCGATGATATCTTCTTTCAGCTCCCACACTCGTTGTAACACTTTCCCCAAACTTAACCAGCGGACACGAGAGTGGTACAGCAAATCCTGATGATCCGCATCAGTTTCCTCCAGGAAGGTAATAAACTGACGGTGCTGAAGTCCCCTTGCTCGTATAAAGTTCATAAGTTGTACGACTGGGATTCACGACACGATTAAGCTGCAATACAGACTTACACAGGGATTCTTGATGGATGATGCAGTGAAGGAAAATAAGATCCTGGACAGGGTTTTCCTCTTTCACTTTATCCTGGATTCTTTTCAGCAGTCCAATATTTTTTCCAGTTAAATTTGTCGATCCATCCGTTGTGACATTGACAAGTTTACTCCAAGGTAGCGTCATTCTTTCGATGACAGCAGATACCTGGTTATACAAGTCCTCTCCCCGCGTTGTTCCTTTCAGGGACTCCATGGTCAAAAACTCCTCTTACCGCAAAACTGTCGTCAATGCCTCGGGTAAAAATGAGGAGCTGAGCAGTGTCTTTCACGTCCGTACTTTCATCCAGTGCTAGTGAATATAATTCAAAGGAATCAGACGTTTTGTTTAATTGACTGGCTATATTTTTATCAATCCGTTCCACACGGCGAGTCAGTCCAGCGTCATGAACTGACTTTTTCAAATTTGCTTTTGATCTCCGGACACAAGATGTCTGCTGTCTGTACCATGTATTCTTTTACAAATTTGCCTTCGGAGAAAGTGGTAATGTTGGTGAGAAGTTTTTAAAGAACATTTTTAAATCGAAGTGAAGAATGAAATTATGGAAAAGTTTGTATAATTAATGATTTTTCAAACTTTAATTATGTTTTCTGTGCTTAAAACTCTTTAAAAAATTGTGGGGTCTAGAACGAACTCGTGAAATTCGGAGAGAACTCTGAGGTAAGTTTTGTTTGTTTTGCTGAATTACACAAAACGTAACAGTTATGTATATAACTTTTGTTATATAAAATACCTAGTAAGATTAAGTTTGTGATGTAATCATACCCCTCCCCCTCATTCAAGACGTAATTGAGAGAGCGAAAGCACCGAGAACGTAAATCGCTAACATAAGAACCCGTTAATCTCTTCTCGCATCATTCATACGATGATGCGGTGAAGTAAACGTTCATACGATATTACAATGAATGCTTCCAAAAACAATACTGTACCCAAATATTACTATTAACTTTCAATAGAAACATGAATTGCTCATACGAATATTCTCTCTCTCCCGGTCAAAGTGCGACATCTATTGGGGAAGTGGGGGCATTACAGGAGGAAGGTAAAATTTTATTTAATATTTGGACGTTTGGCGGGCCGGATTAAAAAGCCCAACGGGCCGTATACGCCCCACGGGCCGTGCTTTGCCCATGTCTGGCCTAAACCTGAACCCCTAACTCTAATCCATATACCTTTAAACGCGTCTCAGCGAGATGAGTTGAATTGTATATGGCTCGACTCTGTCGAGTAGAGTCGAAGGGCACACACCACTTGCTTGTGTGACTTTTGGAACCGGGGCGGCATTTTGCATTGAAGTCAATGATGGGTGTGATTGATGCCGATTTGAAGCGCACTGTTTGGCAATGCAGTGCGTTTCACTATGTCAGCACCGATGTTCACCAAATATACAACGGTGTAAACGTATGGGACAGCTTGGTGTACAAGTGCAGTACCACAAGCATTCAATTCGTGGTGAAGTCTGCTATGTGGTGGACATGTGCAGTGTCGGCCAACACAGTTCGCCAGCAGTTGCCGCTGTCAGGCGTCACCCCGCGCGTTCCCCGCAGTTGTGAGTCGCTGCTGCTGCTGCGGCGTCCTGGCGTGAGTCCCAAGCGGGTTGGCGGCGATGAAGCCGTGAAGACGCCGCACAGCGCCACTGCTGCTGTCACCGCGCCAGGCACTGCAGTTGTACCACGTGACCACACGGTGGCGATACAGAACCATGTTGTATTATATTCTTGGTTCTTTCGGTAAAGTCACGTAGAAGGGAAATAATAAAATAATATAAAAAACATTTTACGACGTTTTGACTGCAACACAAGCAATCGCCATCAGGTGTGAAATCCACAGCAATAATTTTTGAAAATACTGTAGTAAAATGGGAAGGTTATTTATTTATTTATACACGCTGCACGACAAACCGCCACGCAGGGGCGCTCCAACCAACCTGAGCGCGATGACGTCACCACGCAGCGGCGCTCCAACCAACCTGAGCGCGATGACGTCACCACGCAGCGGCGCTCCAACCAACCTGAGCGCGATGACGTCACCACGCAGCGGCGCTCCAACCAACCTGAGCGCGATGACGTCACCACGCAGCGGCATAATGAACGTTGCCTCAGTAATCCACCCCCCCTCCCCACGTGGCGCAGAAGGGTGGTCACCACATCTACGCCTCTATATAAGGAACGAAACAGGTGGACTTCTCCACAAATCTGGCTGTCGCCTGATGAAGCTAGTTGTAATTACTGGCGAAACATCGTACTCGATTTGTAAATGTGGCTTGGCTCTCCAACACACCGGTTCGTGCTGTATTAGTGACGGATTGGCCACGTTCTGTTTACGTGACGACCCTTACTATTTGTCTGTGTCGGGTGGTGGCGGGTTTTAACGACACATTCATATTTACGCGATCTAACCCAAAAACCTAAATTATGGATAACGTTAACTTTGGAGCTTTCGTGACTGCAGGAATTATTCTTTGGTTCTTTCGGTAAAGTCACGTAAAAAGAAAAAATTATTATTTAATTTATTATTTTTTCTTTATACGTGGCTTTACCGAAAGAACCAAAGAATATGGATAACGTTTCATCCGTGGGGCAAGGGGGCGGCTTCTAGCGCCATCCTGCGGTGGGAAGGAGCGGTGCAATGATTTCAGCCGAGCACACGGAAGACACGAATCCGCGGTCACTATCTGACTCGTGTGCTAAGTCTGATGTCGTAATTGTGGCTCCGAAGTGGTCTGTGATTGAAAAACTAAATTGTGGCGAGGTGCCTTACATCAATATTAGCGAGTAATCTCGAACCCAAATTGTGGAGTGATGGCGAGTGCCATGTACTATCGTGCAGAGGTGACATGTACAGTCAGTGGAAGGGGGTGTCTGCTTTAAAGGAACGTTTGGAAGACCTACGGGCCACTCGCACTCCTTTTGTTAAGTGGGAACGTTCCCATATCAGGATGCAGATAAACAGCCCGAATGGATAACGGTGGTTAAGGTCGCCTGATCAAAACGTGTACGAGTTCAGAAACGCACTCGGACATAGGTTTCAGTGGATGTATATTTTTGGCTATTACTCCTTGTAAGATACTGTGTTTGTGTGACCTGCTCTTCAAAGTTGTGCTATCGTGTGGAAATGGGGGCATCCGAGTCATCTCAGTCAGATATCCTGTGATCCCGTGACATCTGGGTCTGTCCCATGACCTCCTCTCTGTGATCTTTCGACACTTCACTGGGCCTCGAAATGCACCAGGTCTGGCACAAGCGCCATGGTGATAACTATCATTTAGTGGTAAATTGCAGCTGTTATTGTTGGCGACTGGCCTACAATTAAACGGTCAACGTTAATAACCTGTCACCTCAAAAGTTGCGTAACAAATCACACGAAAGACCCCACCATACAGGCACTAGTAACCTGACCAACATTAATGAGCGATTATGAAAGGCACTCTTTGCAATTCGAAAATATTTTACTGCACTGTGATTCCATATTTATTGAAAGCTCATAGCTCGACTGGATGACGCCTACAGCTGCATCCATTCTTGTCGTGAGGGAAGTCTGTGAATGAGTTTAATGCTTTGGAGATTGTCACGCTTCTGGTTGCAGACCTTCCCAGACTCCACTTCACACGTGCAAGCCCCTTCTACTCTGCTGTGTCCAAAAACTCCACTCACACCTCCATATCCACAAACTCCTGCGGGTCGTCTCACTCTCCTTCTGTCCGAATGCTGCTCCTGCTTCACGCTGCCTGCATCCACATGGAGGTCGCGTCCTGGAACAGAATCTTCTTCTTCACTTTTAAGCACAACTTCTTCGCTTGACACTTCCACTCCTGGCCATGTATCAAAGATGGAATTGTATTCTGGTTGTTGTTACGAGATACTCATTGTTGCACTTTGACTTTCACACGTCCATTTCAAACTGTGCTCCTTGTAGATTTCTTTACGCGTTTCAGTAAAAAAACCCACTTCAAAAAGGCATGACGGAAGGGTTTTTGTACATGTATTCTCCGGAGGTTGTGAATATTTGATGACCCTGTAAACGCCTTACCACACGCAGTACACCTGATGGGCTTCTCTTGTGTTCTTTGGTATGTGTCAAGATTTAATAACTGCGAATGAATTCCAAGACAGTGCACAGTCGTCATGTCCCGTGGACGAGGCGAGGTCACAAACCAGAGACAGGGAGGCGCTGACATCACCCACCCGTGACTTTGAGGGGACGTCTCCCGAGGGCGCTTTGCATATTTAAATAAACATGTGGTAAGCAATGTGAGATATCGATGGACACAGATACAAAAAAGATCAGCGGACACCTCTTTCATTTATCGGCCTCTCCACGAAACAAAGGAATGTTTTACACAAACTATAACTGGCACAGCCTTCTGGGAGTGCATCATTGATTCAGTGCAAGCCACCCGTGGACCCTTATTGGTGCACAGCGTCTCAACAGCAGTCGGGCTTGCTTCAACCATGGTTACAAACATCCAGATGTTAATCAGCAAGGTGCATTTATAGTCTTAGTTCGACAAAATCTATATAAACACGTAATACAAAATTATAATTAGTGTTGTGGAGAATGCATCTCCTATACGTAACTTTTTAGTGGTATGCCTTGTAACTGGTGAACGATCCGAGTGTGCTCCCTATTTCAAAGACAATGAGTTGATCCAGAGGCAGATGCTTCCTGACACAAAAAAATAACCTTTGGCCTGCATCACAACAACAACAGGTCTCACCCGAGTTATCTGTACAGGTTACTTCCAAAAACGGAATTTGTCCAAACATCACTTATTCAATATTTGACAATTATAGACAAAATGTTCCAGGTACGCACACAGACAAGTATTCATTCTAAATTGACAGGCATATTAACAAAATTGAATTAATGAATCATGTTACGTCGTATATACAAGGCGCTGATATAAAAGAAAATGCACCATCTGCTTAACAGTGGATGTAAAACTTACTGGTGTGTCATTCAAAACCAGTAGGCCATTGCATGCTGGCGTCCGGGTCAAAATTTAGCAAATTCTAAACATTACCTACAAACTCCAAAACTGAGATGCCACATCAACCATCGCCCCCTACTGACAGGCTCTTGTCCACATGCAGGTCGGTGCAGGGCCACCACCTTGTGCCACACAGGGGCAGCTGTTACTTGGGGATGCTCTTCGAGCGTTTGAGACGAGATACGATACAAAACTACGAATTGCCGAGGCAATTAAGCAAGCACCATATGAATGCAAATATTATTATAACATAGTAAATGTTTGGGAGCTTATTGACTCTCGCTTCTGGATGGGCATCTACCCAACCCACAGGTTCACAAATACTGGCCGCATCTTACTCTGCAAGTTGAACCTAGGAATTGAGTGTTCAACTTCACGTTATTTTCATTAAATGCCTGTGACAAGGGTGAATCTATTGGAGCTTCATTGTCTAAAGGTTACACATCTACCGGGTCTCCATTTGACTTTGTATTGTCTAAGAAGTCCACCCACACCTGCCACAAACAAACTGCTGGGAGTTGCCTCGCTCTGCCTCACAGTGAGAATTCTCCTCCTGCTTCACGTTGCCTCCATCGATGTGAAGGTCCGATTTTGGAGTTGAATCTTCATCTTCACATTTTACCTCCACTTTTTCGCTCTTCACCATCACTTCTTCACGTTTCACCTTCACCTCTTCATATTTCACCTTGATACCATTCAAAGTGTCCAAGCTGGGTTTTTCTTCCAGATCTTGTTTCAGGATTGATGGGCTCATTGCGGCACTTTGACTTTCACAAGCCGATTTTAGACTCCACTCCTTGTGGATCTTCTGATGCTTGTGTGTTCTCTGGTGTCTTTTAATAAGCAAATGCATTGTCACAAACAGCGCACTGGAAGGGTTTCTCTACCGTGTGTGTTTTCTGGTGAAATTTGAGGTGTGATGACTGCAAATGCTTTCTCACAAAGAGTGCACTGGAAGGGTTTCTCTCCCGTATGTGTTCTCTGGTGTATTTGAAGAACTGATGACGATGAATATGCCTGCTCACAAACAGTGCACTGGAAGGGTTTCTCTCCCGTGTGTGTTCTCTCGTGGCTCTGAAGGTGTGATGAGCATGCAAATGCCTTTTTGCACACAGTGCACATGAAGGGTTTCTCTTTTGTATGAATTCTCTGGTGCCGTTTCAAATGTCCAGGATGATCCGTGCCACAACGCAAGCAGACGTCCTCAGGTGAAGAACAGGTCTGTCGAGAAGACAGAGTCTGAATGACACACCCCAGGCTTGGAGCCTCTATTTAAAAGCTGGGAGGGAGGAGGAAGAGAATTTTTTAAGTTTTATTTTTCTTATTTTATTATTTCCATTCTACGTGACTTTACCTAAAGAACCAAGAAGATGAATCCCTGCAGTCACGAAAGCTTTAAATCGAAAAATCACAGATTTGTTCATACGTTTATGAATCCGCTTGTCCTGGTGAGGGTCACGGTGGCAGCATGGCAAGTAGGACGGCGAAATCACTCCTTGAGCCAGGCCCAGGGGGTTGTGTTCACCAGCAAGCACCTCTTGGCCGGGTGACCCACGTAACTCGATCGGGCCCAGCCTAAAACGGCGACGTGGCAGCATCACGTGCGCCCACCATCCGCAGGAAAAATGGTGAGGGGCGGGTGCGATGAACTAGACCTTCGCGGTAGACACTCGCAGATTTGTATTCAGCAAAAGTCCAGGCAGCTTCCACAGTGTTACAGTCTAATGAAAGAATGCTGCTCGACTAATTTGAAGTGAGACTTTGGCTGCCAGAGGTTGGTGTGAACACATTAACCAGCTATGAGAGCTTCTCCGCCACTTGTAGAACTGCCCGTATGACATGAAATTTCATGACAGGCGATTTATTTTTGTGGAACATACACAAGGCCCCATTTCATGATGGAATTATCCGGACACAGAACAAGATTATCCAACTCCATCTCATGGAGCGGCCATTACCAGATCATCAGCAGATGTAACATGGTTAACCAGCAAGGAACCATCCCTTAACTTTGACCAGGCATCGATGAGCGTTTCATTGTAACCATAAATAATGCAATTTATTTAAATGGCCATTGTGAGCTTTTCTAACTATGTAATTATTGAAGATGTAATGTAATGCATGGCGCCAGAGATATTTTGTCATAAGCAAAGTTGAACAGGAAATGGCTCCGACTCCTGGTCACGCAGCTTTAGACGGGCCTGCCCAAAATAAAAAAATCCTCAATGAATGTGAGCGGAGGCAGAGACATCGAAAACAAAAACCAACCCAAAGCCCCAGGCCTCTTTATGGTACTATAGGCCTAAATTACATCAAGAAAGCAGATATAATTTCTGCTGAAAATTCGTACTCCTCTGTGGTAGTCGATCGACAGAAAATACAGCAGCCCCTTGAATATCGCAGTGGTCACGTTTTTAGAAAGTGCCGCGCGAAAGCTAAAAGCACAATATTAAATACTTTAGCCTTACCTACGTAATGGCGTTTAAGCCCTGGGCATTCTCGCTACTTCTGGTTTGCCACACATGCAAACACATTATGACATTTCATATACTACAATTCCACGCACTAACCATAACAGAAGTGTCTGCACCGAACTGTTATATTTGTTCTTATATTTACCACGATATCCTTCCCTATTACTAGGCCTGCATTTTTGCCACCAAATTCATCCACTTCCGGCTCCTTACTGTCCTCTGCATGTGCACGGCTCACCTCTAACACACCGCAATGTTTATTTAAAAAATAAATACCACTCTAAAATATTTACATCTACCTACCAACACTACAGACCTCCTTCTACACAACATAGACGCTATACAAAAGCTACAACTAAATACATCAAGTATACATCGCCTGGTAAGGAATACACATACACACTCGCGTTATAATAATTACATGTACACACGCCACCACACACATACTATTAATACCCACATCAAGCACTACAATTACTCCCTCCATAAACTTACGTCCTTCGTTCCTGTGCGGCAATGTCGTCAGCAAGGCAGCTTGCAAACAGCACAATGGCTGCAACCAGGTGCCTGATAATGGAGCCAAAAATAAAATTATTTTCGTCCCATACAGTACCGCACTGAATTCCTGCTCATTAACATAACCCTGAATGTACTTCGCCGCAACCAGCATGTAAGGACGCGACGACTCACAGATGTTTGCTTTGCGGGGCGCTGCGATGCCAAGCAGAGACGACCACGAGCACCGCTCCACCGCGCGACTGTGGGCGCAATGGTCGCCATTTAAATCCCCCACCACCCTCACCCCCTGAGGTCACGTGGCCGAGCGCTCCGTGACGTCGATCACAACGGACACGCCAGCCCACGGCAGCCACCGGGGGCCGCGCAGCTTGACAAACGTGGATTGTGGAGGCAGGACGACGCATTCGCTACCGGCTGCGTCTGAGGTGAGAAGTCTGTGTGTCCACACGCAATGTACGCACATAATGTACATACACGATGTATGTTGATTAAACGTGAATAATTCAAGGAATAGTAGAAAGCCATTATGATTTATTCTTGATTTGAAGCTTTCGTGACTGCAGGAATCCATACTCTTTGGTTATTGCGGTAAAGTCACGTAGGTAGAAAAATCAAATGAAACAAAAAAGTGAAATAAATCACGTTTCGATCGCAACACAAGCGGTCGTCCAAAGGCGGAAAAATATAATTCAGCAGTGGAACTGCTGAACCAGCGAGAGAGCTGCTACTACAAGAGGTTCCATGTGGCGATGGTGGACAAGCACGATGATGTATTTGACATTAACCTGCCCACCTCTGGTCCTGGCACCTGATTGGCTCACAGTGACGACATCACATTGACCCCCCCTCTCTCAGACCGGATCAGGATGATTGTACCCACAATTCTGGCTGTCGCCTGATGAGGCTGGTTGTGATAACCGGCAAAACATCGTACAGCCTGTCAATGTTTCTGTGGTTTACCCTCCAACATAACGAGTAGTGCTTAACTAGTAACTAATTGGCGTGTTTTATTTAGGTGACAAACCTTACTAATTGGCTGTGTCAGGTACTGGAACGTTTCAGGACACATTTATATTTACGCGATCTAAACCGAAACATCTCTATTGTGGGTAACAAATGTACATTGTCAAGACACACAATGCCAGCTGGATCTGAGGTGAGAAGTCTGTTTCCACACACACACACGCAGTTGTACAGTACTTAAGCTATGATCATGGTCAATCGGTCCTTGTGAGTGTTAAACAATTGTGGTTGCTGTGGTTAGAATCCTGAGTGGTTGTGTTCAATGGTGCAAGCGGGTTCCGTTAAAGGGGTTCAGGTGTTCTAAAGTTATAATGCTTGAATTGATTGCAGTGTATAGTAGTAGCATAGCGACAGCACACCCCAGGCACCAAAATTATCTTTCATTTAAAACAATTGCACTCTCAAGCACACCCACATATCCCCCATACATGCACTCTCACATCGAATATACATTCACACGCGGGCTTTGTCCGGACCCATCATTGTGAAAGAGAGTTCACATGAGGTGAGATTCTGGCAAGGACTTTGTGTATGTGATGAGGGGACTTCTTTATTTCGTCGTCACCGAGACAATGAGGTTGCATAGCATCCGCCTTATTCACAGGCTTCACTCATCCAATCAGACATGAGCTTGCTGTATATATGACATAAGTTAGTGCAGAAGTGAAATCGTTGAAATGTAAAGTATTGTGGTGCCTATTGAAAATATATGTTTCTATGGTTACATATGCAATTAACGAGTATAAATGGTAACTGTTGAACATTGCTATTAGTGGCCTTCAGGTGTAACCGTGCCTTTCTGCATGCTCTCAAGGTCTTTTATCATTTTTTTTAACGCACTTTATTTTTTTAAAGCAATTATATACATATTAGGTTTTATATACATATTCATAATTAAAACAAAAACATGTCAAATGTCGGGCGTGACTGTTGCACTTGTTTGTTTTTAATCCCTTTGAGGGCGATATAATTGGTCTTAGCCTGACATTACTTTATGAATTCTACATGATGATGATGGCAGGTTTCTCTGCAAGCCGACTGTAGATCCCAGCTGCTGGCTGTACTAACACACATTAGTGTAGTGTTTTGATTTATAGTGCAGAGTATTTGGCCTCCGTAGATTAGGCCCTACATTTGATGTGAAGTAATCAGACTAAGACAAACTACGCGAGAATCAAACACAATAACAGCAGTAATCGTTGCAGGCCAGTCCTGCATGGCTGGACGCCACTTTGTAATATGTTAATGTTACAACCTGGACATGGACTCCACTGCTTAGTTGGATTATCAGGAGCAAGTGAAGGTTTATTGATATGCTTAGGGTGTATTGCTGGCTACCCACCCACTTGTGTACCATGCCAGCCTCCTGAGGTTTTACCTCACGGAACTTGCTGCAACAGTCTGCCAAGGCTAGAGGACGATGTTTTATCTTATGCGTTCGTGAGGAAGTGGCGTTTCTATGTTCTCCCCCTGTATTGCATAGTATTCGTCCAGGTTTCCCGGTTTCTTCTTGGAGCTAAACCCACAAATAATGCATCTGATTTTGTCCAATGCAACGCAATTATGAAAAAAAATACCTAGATATTACAAAATTGTAAATGCATTCAGTAAAATCGCCTCCCCCCTGCGACAAACTTGGCAGGACCCTCCTGAAAAAAGAAAGTTGAGACTCGGGCAGGCTCTCTCCAATAAGGTAAAGCGATAATCCAGACAAAATGCACGGCTGGGCCCCCACATTGGGATATTTTAATATTGCATCGATTGACAGTTCCTATTCAATAGATATTCACACAAAGAAAAGGAGAGGCGAGGCTTTCCCGGGTAAAGCAACGTAACGACGACGATAATGAAAACATTTCACCTCGGATCAAAGCGTGGCACACGGCCACGTGTCCGAATGAGGGGGATGGTGAACTGGCACAGGAAGAGCAGCTTCTGGGTTTGTCAAGTGATGAAGGAATTGATGAGTTCCATGCATGCGACCATTGGATCAGCGGTGCAGCATGCGCTTTCAGTTACGTAATTATCACACGAACCACGTGCACCGAGATTGATTCAGAATGTGGAGAAGTGCGTGCATTGTTGCATTCAGAACAGGTGCAGGGCTTATTTTTACGAGCAAATTAACCAATGGCATTTGCCAAAACCCAGCCGAAATTGCATAAAGAAACCCCTCCCACACATTTGAGATGCGGGGAAATACCACATCATAACGAAACTAACCACGACCATCTCTGGCCAATATCCATCTCGCAGTAAAGAAAGGAGCGGACTACGGCGAAAAGCCAGGCCTGGTCGTCTGGTTGGGGTGCAGGACATTTAATCCGTTTAACACGTAGCAGGCTTTCGCGACCAATAACATCCATAAGAGTTGTTTTTTTGAGTTAGATCGCATAAATATATAAATGTGTCGTTAAAACCCGCCAAAATCAAAACACGTTCCTTCGGAGTGGCAGGTAGGAACTTGGTTGGACAGCGCATTCGTGCACGACAGACAAATATGCATGAGACAGACAGACAAAAAATCCCTGGTGGGCAGTGTGGAACATATTGTTCCTACCTGTATAAACTTCCCAAGTACCGTATTTTCCCGCATACGCATATAACCCACAGACTCATATACCCCGCAAAAATAGCGTTTTGTGTCAAAAAAAATTCAGCCCGCACCTGCATATACGCCTCATGCATTAATATATTTAACATCGTTACCGCAGCTTATTTCCATCATTAATACGAAGTTTACATTTGTAATACATTCCACTATCAATTGTTAACATTAAAATCATAACGTGCACAAATAAAGCAAACTAACCGGAAACGAGTGAACTTAAAACAGGAAATAAGTAACAAATGTCCAATAAATAAGTAACAACTGGTAGATACATAAGTACAGTTTTAACACTGGTAGATTGCGCACTGCGCAGACAATAACAGCACGAGGGTAACTCCGTCGCCCCCCCCACCTCTCTCTCCCCCCAGCTGTGGCTCCGAAGTGGTCCGTGATTGAATAACTAAAGTGTGGCGAGGTGGCTTACATCAATATTAGCGAGTAATCTCGAACCCAAATTGTGGAGTGATGGCGAGTGCCATGTACTATCGTGCAGAGGTGACACGTACAGTCAGTGGGAGCACCCAGTCGCAATTGTCGTGGAAGGGAGTGTCTGCTTTAAAAGAATGTTTGGATGACCCAAGGGGTAAAAGTGCGAACCCCTTTGCGAGTCGCACACCTTTTGTTAAGTGGGAATGTTCCCATATCAGGATGGAGATAAACAGCCCGAATGGATAACGGTGGTTAAGGTCGCCTGATCAAAACGTGTACGAGTTCAGAAACGCACTCGGACATAGGTTTCAGTGGATGTATATTTTTGGTTATTACTACTTGTAAGATACTGTGTTTGTGTGGCCTGCTCTTCAAAGTTGTGCTATCGTGTGGAAATGGGGGCATCCGAGTCATCGGTCAGATATCCTGTGATCCCGTGACACCTGGGTCTGTCCCATGACCTCCTCTCTGTGATCTTTCGACACTTCACTGGGCCTCGAAATGCACCAGGTCTGGCACAAGCGCCATGGTGATATCACCATCATTTAGTGGTAAATTGCAGCTGTTATTGTTGGCGACTGGCCTACAATTAAACGGTCAACGTTAATAACCTGTCACCTCACAAGTTGCGTAACAAATCGCACGAATGAACCCACCATACAGGCACTAGTAACCTGACCAACATTAATGAGCGATTATGAAAGGCACTCTTTGCAATTCGAAAATATTTTACTACACTGCGATTGCATATTTATTGAAAGCTCATAGCTCGACTGGATGACGCCTACAGCTGCATCCATTCTTGTCGTGAGGGAAGTCTGTGAATGAGTTTAATGCTTTGGAGATTGTCACGCTTCTGGTTGCAGACCTTCCCAGACTCCACTTCACACGTGCAAGCCCCTTCTACTCTGCTGTGTCCAAAAACTCCACTCACACCTCCATATCCACAAACTCCTGCGGGTCGTCTCACTCTCCTTCTGTCCGAATGCTGCTCCTGCTTCACGCTGCCTGCATCCACATGGAGGTCGCGTCCTGGAGCAGAATCTTCTTCTTCACTTTTAAGCGCAACTTCTTCGCTTGACACTTCCACTCCTGGCCATGTATCAAAGCTGGAATTGTATTCTGGTTGTTGTTACGAGATCGACTCATTGTTGCACTTTTGACTCGCACGTCAATTTCAAACTGGGCTCCTTGTAGATTTCTTTACGCGTTTTTCAGTAAAAAAAACACGTCAAAGGCATGACGGAACACAGTTTACTTTAAGGGTTTTAGTACATGTATTCTCCGGAGGTTGTGAACATTTGATGACCCTGTAAACGCCTTACCACACGCAGTACACCTGATGGGCTTCTCTTGTGTTCTTTGGTATGTGTCAAGATTTAATGACTGCGAATGAATTCCAAGACAGTGCACAGTCGTCACGTCCCGTGGACGAGGCGAGGTCACAAACCAGAGACAGGGAGGCGCCGACATCACCCACCCGTGACTTTGAGGGGACGTCTCCCGAGGACGCTTTGCATATTTAAATAAACATGTGGTAAGCAATGTGAGATATCGATGGACACAGATACAAAAAGATCAGCGGACACCTCTTTCATTTATCGGTCTCTCCACGAAACAAAGGAATGTTTACACAAACTATAACTAGCACAGCCTTCTGGGAGTGCATCATTGATTCAGTGCAAGCCACCTGTGAACTCTTATTGGTGCACAGCGCCTCAACAGCAGCCAGGCTTGCTTTAACCGATAGCTTAAACATCCAGATGTTAATCAGCAAGGAGCATTTCTATCCCTAGTTAGATGAAATTTGTGTCAACACGCCATACAAAATTATAATTCGTGTTGTAGAGAATGTATCTCCTCTACGTTTAACTTTTGAGTGGCATGCCTTGTAACTGATGAATGATCCGAGTGTGCTCCCTATTTCAAAGACAAAGAGTTACTCCAGAGGGAGATGCTTCCTAAAAACACAAAAATACCCTTTGACCTGTATCACAAGAACAATGAGTCTCACCTGAGTAATCTGTACAGGTTACTTCCAAAACACACACGTTGTCCTAACATGACTTATTCAATGTTTGACTCTTATAGACAAAATGGTACATGTACGCACACAATCAGACAAGTATTCATTCTAAATTAGTGACAGGCATATTAACAAAATTGAATGACTGCACTGAAATATACTGCATCAGGTTACATCGCATTAAGAAGCTATTTAAAAAAATACACACCGTCTGCTTAACAGTGTATGTACAACATACTATTGCGCCATTTAAAACGATTAGGCCATTGCATGCTGGTGTCTGGGTCAAAATTGAGCAAATTCCAAACATTACAAACGACACAACTGAGATGCCACATCAACCATCGCCCCCTACTGACAGGCTCTTGTCCACGTGCAGGCCGGTGCAGGGCCACCACCTTGTGCCACACAGGGGGAGCTACTTGGGGATGCTCTTGGAGTGTTTGATTAGATACGATACAAAACTCAGAGTTGCCAGAGGCGATTAAGCAAGCACCATATAAATGCAATTATGATAACATAGTGAATGTTTGAGAGCTTATTGGCTCTCGCTCCTGGTTAGAGATCTACCCAACACACAGGTCCACAAAAACTGGCCGCTTACCCTGCAGGTTGAACCTAGGAACTAGGGGTCGGCACGGTTTGAACCGACTCAAACTGGTTTCAAATTGAGCAAACCAAACCAAACCAAACTAGCGACGACTGAACCAAACCAAACCAAAACCAAACCAAACTAAGCTAAACCAAACCTCTTG
This sequence comes from Lethenteron reissneri, assembly GCF_015708825.2. Classification (NCBI taxonomy): domain Eukaryota; kingdom Metazoa; phylum Chordata; class Hyperoartia; order Petromyzontiformes; family Petromyzontidae; genus Lethenteron; species Lethenteron reissneri. The sequence goes on from NW_026891381.1 coordinate 483,691, forward strand.
AGTTGGCTTGAACCGAAAAGATGCGCGGCAAACAATATTCGCATTCAATACAAATATCAAGTGTATTAATCGCTAATTTCTACGCAGGCTTTCTTCATATTGAGATTCACTAGCAAGTACTGGACGACGATGTCGTCCACAGCCATCTCCTCAAGCTTGGCACGCCCAATGTCCTTGAACGCAGTGTGGTAGTTCAATGGCAGTGAAACCCCAACACTAGGCAACATCCGCGCCCACCAGCGCACACACATCTCGGCCTTGAACGTGCACTTGTGCAGGTTTGGTCGGTCGAGAAAGGAGCGCTTGGCGGCCGAGTTTGCTCTCTCGGAGGGCACGGACGACGCCGGGATAGGCAAATAGTCGAGGGCCACGCGTCGTAGGCGCGGGTACTTGCCGCCGTACAGCTTCCACCACTCGACGACGTCCATGCTCAGGTCCTGAGTCGGCTCAAGCAGGAAGCAGTCGACCTCGGAGGCGGCGCCGTCGTGAGCGTTGGGCGCGTAGACCATGTCAAAGAGGATGTTAATGCCGCCACGCGGCGCCGCCTTCGGCGCCGCGTCCGTCGTCAACGCTGGGTAGCGCTGGTTGAGAATGTCCGTCATCATGTCCTTGATATTGCTGTACTCGGCCTTTACAACCAACCAAACTAGTTTGAGCCGGTTCCACCATGTCCGAGCCAAACCGAGTCGGTTTTCGTAGCCCCAAACCAAACCGAACCAGTTCAAAGAGCCAAACCAAACCGATTTGGTTCGGTTCAAACCGCGGTTTGGTGGTTTGAGCCAAACCGTGCCGACCCCTACTAGGAACCGAGTGTTTAACTTCACATTCTTGTCATTAAAGACCTGTGACAAAGGGGCATCTATTGGAGCAGCATCGTCACTGCCTTACACATCTCCCGGGTCTCCATTTGACTTTGTATTGTCTCGGAGGAAGTCCACCCACACCTCCACTTCCACAAACTGCTGGGAGTTGCCTGGCTCTGCCTCACAGTCAGAATTCTCCTCCTGCTTCACGTTGCCTCCATCGACGTGAAGATCAGATTTTGGAGTTGAATCTTCATCTTCACATTTTACCTTCACTTCTTCGCTCTTCACCATCACTTCTTCACATTTCACCTTCACCTCTTCATATTTCACCTTGATACCTTTGAAAGTGTCCAAGCTGGGATTTTCTTCCGGTTCTTGTTTGATGAGGGATGGGCTCATTGCGGCACTTTGACTTTCACAAGCTGATTTCAGACTCCACCCCTGGTGGATATTGTGATGCTTGTGTGCTCTCTGGTGTACATGAAGATTTGATGAAAGTGCAAACTCCTTCCCACACACACTGCAATTGAAGGATTTCTCTCCCATGTGTGTTCTCTGGTGTGCTACAACATGATGTGACTGTGTAAACGCCCTCTCACAAACACTGCACTTGAAGGGTTTATCTCCCGTGTGGGTTCTCTGGTGTATTACAAGAGTAGATGAATGTGCAAACGCCTTCCCACACACACTGCACTTGAAGGGTTTCTCTCCTGTGTGTGTTCTCTGGTGTGCTTCACGAGTAGATGACTGTGCAAACGCCTTCCCACACACTCTGCACTTGAAGGGTTTCTCTCCCGTGTGTATTCTCTGGTGTTCTACAAGATTAGTTGAAAGTGCAAACGCCTTCCCACACACACCGCACTTGAAGCGTTTATCTCCCGTGTGGGTTCTCTGGTGTATTACAAGAGCAGATGACTGTGCAAACGCCTTCCCACATACACTGCACTTGAAGGGTTTCTCGCTCGTGTGTGTTCTCTGATGTTTTACAAGAGCAGATGACTGTGCAAACGCCTTCCCACACACACTACACTTGAAGGGTTTCTCTCCCATGTGTGTTCTCTGGTGCTCTACAAGAGCATATGACTGTGCAAACGCCTTCCCACACACACTGCACTTGAAGGGTTTCTCTCCCGTGTGGATTCTCTGGTGTTTTACAAGAGTAGATGAATGTGCAAACGCCTTCCCACATACACTGCACTTGAAGGGTTTCTCTCCCGTGTGTGTTCTCTGGTGTTCTACAAGAGTAGATGAAAGTGCAAACGCCTTCCCACACACACCGCACTTGAAGGGTTTCTCTCCCGTGTGGGTTCTCTGGTGTATTACAAGAGCATATGACTGTGCAAACGCCTTCCCACACACACTGCACTTGAAGGGTTTATCTCCCGTGTGAGTTCTCTGGTGTTGTGTCAAATGTCCATGATGATCCGTGCTGTATGAACACCGGTCGCATTGTTGCCTTGTTGTACAGAGCTGAGCCGAGTGCCTTTGCTCCATCAGACCAATTCTGCAGAAGAAGCGACAGCTGCAGACAAAAAAGAAATATCCACACCATCAACATGTCAGTATCGATGCACAGAGGAATGCATATACAGTCAACATGACTTACACTACTGTACATATCATATATTCATGATATAGTCAAAAAGTGTCCCAAATTCATTACACAGGCTGTTATGGCACACAATGAGAGGGCAAATGGTCACAAACATGCCTGGAAGCCCTCGTATCTTCAAAATGAATGTTAACCCAAAACTCCGAGCACACAATTTCGGCTGTTTGGCTTCAAAAGGAATATTTATGAAAGCTAAATTCAGCTGAAATAGCAAAGGGTGTTGAAAATAATACTATTTGTGTTATGCAGAAATGCATAAATTAATGTTCAATCGCAACTTAGAGGAGTGAAGCCAGGCTCAGATGTCCTTGAATGTTGGGATGAACAGTTCCGACTTCAACTGCACGTGTGCTGTGATAACTTTCTGACACCATTCTTACAAGATTTCCAGCGGAAAACCAAAAAACTACCGTTTTGATAAAACCTCCGTGTTCAATAGAGTTAATAGACTTGACTGCAAATACAAACTTGACACTGTCACCCAATCAGAGGTGGAGCCAGGATTTTCAGGTAGGGGGGGCAACCCCTCCAGCAATGAAACATGATAGGAGTTGTTATTAAGTAAGGAGTTGTTAGTAAGGACTTGTTAGTAAGTAAGGACTTGTCCCTTGTTTTTTATTCGACGCGTGTGATCGGCATCGCGCTCGCTCAAGGCGTTTGGTTTAAGGAAGTCGTGTACTGTATACGCAACTGCGCACAATTCTGAGTCGCTTGTAACTGCTTTGCTGTTACTTATTGCCAATTATAGACTCGGACTGTTGTCCTCTCATAGAGTCCCTGGCACGTAATAATATGCCACATGGTGGCAGTGGGGGTCGCAAACTGCCGATTTATCTTATAGAGAAATGTGTGGATACGTGTCTGTTTGAAATGTTTAGCATACTTCCCAACATGCCACACACTTGAAATTTGGCATGTGGGTAGGTTCCATACTGTACACAATGTAAAAAGTATAAAAAATACACTTTTGTATTTTAGGGGGGGGGGGGGGGGGGAGGAGGTGAGAAAAATTACCATTAAGTATGTGGCGTCAACCCGCATCACACCTGAGTTAAGCACTCTGCAATGCTTACCCCTACCATATGGCTCTTCGCGCGCCGTACTTCTACAGCTGTTCGCAGCGTGTCGGGAGATTGTAGGTGGCGCTTCCTTCCAGGCCGATGAAGCCATTGGCTTCTCGGAGTTTCAATACAAATCCGTGCGAAGAACGGGTACAACTGCTATCTTACATATGAAGCAGAAATGACATTTGTTTGTTTGTGTGAAGCAGCAAAAACTCTCCAACGCTGAGATCTGGCGTCATGAAATTTTAACAGCTTATGCGGTCTGGAATTTCTAATTAAACGCGACTATTTTCAGTTCGCCACGTCATTACATTCCTGAGTTGTCAAAATCGACCTTACGTAGAAGTGGGTTAAGGTTGGATATCCTTGAGTGAAAACATTCGATTCTGGTAAATTTATATGTTTCGGCGTTTATCTTTCTTGCATCAATTTGTTCAGTGAAAGATAAGGGAATATGAAATTTGAAATGTATCCAAGACAAGAATCCAAGTCCCGGGCAAAGCCGGGTAGTGAAGCGAGTTACTAATAAACCCCAATGATCCGATCGAAATTAGGGATTTCGATTGGACCGTTGGGGGGGCACGTGCCACCCCACTCCCACTGGCTCCACCACTGTCACACACTGGCACGGTTCACAGGTGGTGGTGTGTCCAGACCCACTCCTGGCCACCTTTACCTGCTCAGTATTAATGCTTCCTCACTCCACCAAGTAATTCATTGAGGATCAATCGACACAGCCGAGGCTGCGTGTCTCTCTCTCTCCGTGGTGAGATGTTAACTACCTCTCCTGGCATACAGGAAGTCGTGGGTTCGATCCCGACCCTGACGCCTGCTGTATATTTGGAGTTTGCGTGCCTCTCTCTCTCTCTCTCCCCCCGTGGTCGCGTCGATTTCCCTCCGTGTCCCCCGATTGTCCCCACTCCACATGCAGAGAGTGAACACCACCACACGTCTAGAGTGAACACCGCCACGTGTCTAGAGTGAACACCGCCACGTGTCTAGAGTGAACACCGCCACACGTCTAGAGTGAACACCGCCACGCGTCTAGAGTGAACACCACCACGCGTCTAGAGTGAACACCACCACACGTCTAGAGTGAACACCGCCACGTGTCTAGAGTGAACACCACCACGTGTCTAGAGTGAACACCGCCACGCGTCTAGAGTGAACACCGCCACGCGTCTAGAGTGAACACCACCACGCGTCTAGAGTGAACACCACCACACGTCTAGAGTGAACACCGCCACACGTCTAGAGTGAACACCGCCACGTGTCTAGAGTGAACACCGCCACACGTCTAGAGTGAACACCGCCACGCGTCTAGAGTGAACACCGCCACGTGTCTAGAGTGAACACCACCACGTGTCTAGAGTGAACACCGCCACGTGTCTAGAGTGAACACCGCCACGTGTCTCGAGTGAACACCACCACGCGTCTAGAGTGAACACCGCCACGCGTCTAGAGTGAACACCGCCACGTGTCTAGAGTGAACACCACCACGTGTCTAGAGTGAACACCACCACGTGTCTAGAGTGAACACCGCCACGTGTCTCGAGTGAACACCACCACGCGTCTAGAGTGAACACCACCACGCGTCTAGAGTGAACACCACCACGTGTCTAGAGTGAACACCGCCACACGTCTAGAGTGAACACCGCCACGCGTCTAGAGTGAACACCGCCACGCGTCTAGAGTGAACACCGCCACGCGTCTAGAGTGAACACCACCACACGTCTAGAGTGAACACCGCCACGTGTCTAGAGTGAACACCACCACGTGTCTAGAGTGAACACCGCCACGCATCTAGAGTGAACACCGCCACGCGTCTAGTGAACACCATCACGTGTCTAGAGTGAACACCACCACACGTCTAGAGTGAACACCGCCACACGTCTAGAGTGAACACCGCCACGTGTCTAGAGTGAACACCGCCACACGTCTAGAGTGAACACCGCCACGCGTCTAGAGTGAACACCGCCACGTGTCTAGAGTGAACACCACCACGTGTCTAGAGTGAACCCTGCCACGTGTCTAGAGTGAACACCGCCACGTGTCTCGAGTGAACACCACCACGTGTCTCGAGTGAACACCACCACGCGTCTAGAGTGAACACCGCCACGCGTCTAGAGTGAACACCGCCACGTGTCTAGAGTGAACACCACCACGTGTCTAGAGTGAACACCACCACGTGTCTAGAGTGAACACCGCCACGTGTCTCGAGTGAACACCACCACGCGTCTAGAGTGAACACCACCACGCGTCTAGAGTGAACACCACCACGTGTCTAGAGTGAACACCGCCACACGTCTAGAGTGAACACCGCCACGCGTCTAGAGTGAACACCGCCACGCGTCTAGAGTGAACACCGCCACGCGTCTAGAGTGAACACCGCCACGCGTCTAGAGTGAACACCACCACGCGTCTAGAGTAAACACCACCACACGTCTAGAGTGAACACCGCCACGTGTCTAGAGTGAACACCACCACGCGTATAGAGTGAACACCACCACGCTGTTGACAAGCCTCACCTTGTTGTTGTTGTTGTTGTGGGAAGGTCGCTTCTGAAAACAAGAGCGGTATAGCAGCTCAAGCGGGCTTGGCCTGGTAAAAAAATGAAAAAAAACTGTGTTAGTATAGAATATTTAAACAAAGTTACAAAGTGGCGATCCGGGTCAAGACAAATTAAACTTAAGCGAGAGAATTGAAGTTACAACGTGGACATCGCTTCCATGCTCGCTGCTACTCAATTGACATCCCTACGAGAGAGAGAGCGAGGCTCTACCTCGGTACACAACCACAACCACCACAACAACCACCACAACAACCGCGATGAGAATTTCTCACCTCGGATTTCAATGCGAGCGCGGAGCGGCAACTTCCTGTTACATCGTGACGTCACGAGGCAGGAGGTGACATGACGTCACTTGCGGTGTACAATAAAACTCCCCTCCCACAATGAGCGGCTGTTACTTAAATAATGTTAATGAACCCGGCCAAAACATGGAGGGATGGGCCGTGGATGCGGAACCCGTCACAATAAACCCGCGACGGCTTTCGCGAACACATTATGTTAATGAGCCGCCAGTCACCGGGCGTGGCTTTGCCCAAATAAGGATTGGCACTGGAACAGACATCGGCAGCGGCCGAGCGGAGGTGACGTCACGCTCAAGAGCGCGTGAGTTGGGTGGGGTGAATACCTTGGTGACATGACGTCACTAGCGAGGCACACCTCCCCGTGGGGTTTGACGCTGATGAGGTCACGCTGAGCGGCGACGTCAGTTAGCGGGGTCAGAGTTCAAGTTTGTTGACAGAAGGGGAGCGGCAGTGTCGTGGTGAGCGCTGCGCTCCGCACCGACCAGCCGAGTTCCATTCCCGCTCGTGGCCAACACCGCCAGTGACGACTTTCTGAACCGGTCCTGAGCCTCCCCTACGTCGACTCAGCCTCAAAAAAGTACCCGGTGTGGTGTGTAAACATCGCCACTAGGGAGACAAAGGCGGCCGGGCGTGGTGCTGGCCACCCACCCCCTCGTGTGCTGTCCCACCCTGAATAGGTGCTCGCTAACAGCACTTGCCCCTACAGTCTGTTAAGGCTACACGGGGGATCTTTGTCTTTGTGTTGGGAGCAAGTTTGAGTCGCGTGTAGTCGTGGGAGTTGAACGGGCGCCTGCTGCTACTGACTGTCGTTGACTCCGGTGGGAAAGACGCTGATAGACACACACACACACAGACAAGACAGGCGGACAGACACAGACAAGAGGAACACAGAGACAGAGAAAGATACGCAGAGACGACATAGACAGAGAGACACAGGCAGAGAGACACACAGAGGCAAACAGAGAGACAGACGGACAGATATGTTGAATCGAACACATTGAACTCGATCCATTGAAAGAGTTTCCTCGATCTTTGCCCATCCCCGGAAGTCGTTGTAGTTTCTATTTATTTCCGTGTGTGTGGTGTGTAGTGTAAGCAATGTGGGATATCGATGTACACGGATATGAACAAGATCAGCAGACAAGACGTCTTTCATTTATCAGTCTCTCCGCGAAACAAAGGAATGTTTTACACAAAATATAATTACGGCAGCATTCAGTGCAAGTCAACTGTGGACCGGTTTTGGTGTACAATTTATACATATATATATAAGCGCACGACTTCATTTATCTGTGACGAACGCTGCACTTTCCATCGCTTTCATGCAGGGGGCGCTGCAAACCTACGCGCCCCCTGCATGAACGACGGAGGCGCAGGGACAGACGTTCGATCGCGTTGGAATCGATCTGCAGACAGCGGTCTTCTCCCAACCAGGTGAAAGTCAGCATCGAACAGAATCCCAGGCTAGGCAATCTACTTCACGACGAGAGAAAATTCACACTAAATGTTTTCAATTAAGTCTTCCAGATGTAAAATAACAAGCTTTTAATGAAGAAATATAATTATCTAATTCAAAACATAATACAATTCAAAGTTGTTTCATTTTCAAACTTCAAAATGGAGCATCGGGTGCTTGCGTGGATGCGTCGTTCGTGTGCAATATTTTCGTGACTTTCCTGGCCCAAGGCCGTAAATGGTTGTGAGGGGCGTCGCAGGCGGTCAGGCTTGCTTCAACCCATGGTTGTCAACATCCAGACGTTAATCGGCAAGGACCATTTCTTGTCCTAGTTCACCAACATATAAGACGTCATGCAAAATTCGAATGAGTGTTGTTGTGAAGAATGTATCTACTAGATGTGCTCTGCCTTGTAACCGAATACAAATCTGTACCAAAAATGCATTTCAAATGTGCTCTTAAAATTACCTCCTTGCTATGAAGCAGATCAGCAAACACAACATCTTTCATTTATCGATCTCTCCACGAAACAAAGGAATGTTTTACACAAACTATAACTAGCACAGACTTCTGGGAGTGCGTCATTGATTCAGTGCAAGCCACCTGTGGACCCTTATTGGTGCACAGCGTCTCAACAGCAGCCGGGCTTGCTTCAACCGATGGTTACGAACATCTAGACAGTAACAGCAAGGAGCATTTCTAGTCCTAGTTAGACAAAATCTACGTCAACACGCCATACAAAATTATAATTCATGTTGTAGAGAATGTAACTCCTATAAGTGTAACTTTTAAGTGGTATGCCTTGTAATTGATAAATGATCCGAGTGTGCTACCTATTTCAAGACGCATCCTGAAAACACAAAAGTACCCTTTGACCTGTATCACAAGAACAACGAGTCTCACCTGAGTAATCTGTACAGGTTACTTCCAAAACACACACTTTGTCCTAACATCACTTGTTCAGTGTTTGAACCTTATAGACAAATGTTACATGTACGTACGCAATCAGACAAGTATTCATTCTAAATTATTGACGGTCATTTTAACAAAATTTAATTACTGCACTGAAAAATACTGCATCAGGTTACATCGTATTAACAAGCTATTTTAAAATGACCACCGTCTGCTTAACAGTGTATGTACAACATACTTTTGCGCCATTCAAAACGAGTAGGACTTTGCATTACCAACAAACTCCACAACTGAGATGCCACATCAACCATCGCCCCCTACTGACAGGCTCTTGTCCACATGCAGGCCGGTGCAGAGCCACCACCTTGTGCCACACAGGAGCAGCTGCTACTTGGGGATGCTCTTCGAGTGTTTGAGACGAGATACGATACAAAAATCCGAATTGCCGAGGCGATGAAGCAAGCACCATATAAATGCAATTGATAACATAGTGAATGCTTGGGAGCTTATTGGCTCCCACTCATGGTTAGAGATCAACGCAACCCACAGGTCCACAAAGACTGGCCGCTCTTACCCTGCAGGTTGAACCTAGGAACCGAGTGTTCAACGTCAAATTCTTGTCATTAAAGGCCTGACAAAGGGGCATCTATTGGAGCGACATCGTCTCTGGCTTACACATCTACCGGGTCTTCATTTGACTTTGTATTGTCTCGGACGAAGTCCACCCACACCTCCACTTCCACAAACTGCTGGGAGTTGCCTCGCTCTGCCTCACAGTCAGAATTCTCCTCCTGCTTCACGTTGCCTCCATCGATGTGAAGGTCCGATTTTGGAGTTGAATCTTCATCTTCACATTTTACCTTCACTTCTTCGCTCTTCACCATCACTTCTTCACATTTCACCTCTTCATGTTTCACCTCGATACCTTTAAAAGTGTCCAAGCTGGGATACACTTCCGGTTCTTGTTTGATGAGGGATGGGCTCATTGCAGCACTTTGACTTTCACAAGCTGATTTCAGACTCCACTCCTTGTGGATCTTTTGATGCTTCTGTGTTCTCTGGTGTCTTTCAAGAGCAGATGACTGTGTAAACGCCTTCCCACACACACTGCACTTGAAGGGTTTTTCTCCCATGTGTGTTCTCTGGTGTGCATGAAGATTTGATGAAAGTGCAAACGCCTTCCCACACACACTGCACTTGAAGGGTTTCTCTCCTGTGTGTGTTCTCTGGTGTTCTACAAGAGCAGATGAACGTGCAAACGCCTTCCTACACACACTGCACTTGAAGGGTTTGTCTCCCGTGTGTGTTCTCTGGTGTTCTACAAGAGTAGATGAATGTACAAACGCCTTCCCACACACACTGCACTTGAAGGCTTTCTCTCCCGTGTGTGTTCTCTGGTGTACTTGAAGATGTGGTGACTGTGCAAACACCTTCCCACACACACTGCACTTAAAGGGTTTCTCTCCTGTGTGTGTTCTCTGGTGTTCTACAAGAGTAGATGACTGTGCAAAAGCCTTCCCACACACACTGCACTTGAAGGGTTTCTCTCCCGTGTGTGATCTCTGGTGTATTTTAAGAGTAGATGAACGTGCAAACGCCTTCCCACACACACTGCACTTGAAGGCTTTCTCTCCCGTGTGTGTTCTCTGGTGTACATGAAGATTTGATGAAACTGAAAATGCCTTCCCACACACACTGCACTTGAAGGGTTTCTCTCCTGTGTGTGTTCTCTGGTGTGTTACAAGATCAGATGAATGTGGAAACGCCTTCCCACACACACTGCACTTGAAGGCTTTCTCTCCCGTGTGTGTTCTCTGGTGTACATGAAGATTTGATGAAACTGAAAATGCCTTCCCACACACACTGCACTTGAAGGGTTTCTCTCCCGTGTGTGTTCTCTGGTGTTCTACAAGAGCAGGTGACTGTGAAAACGCCTTCCCACACACACTGCACTTGAAGGGTTTCTCTCCCGTGTGTGTTCTCTGGTGTTTTTTAAGAGTTGATGAATGTGCAAACGCCTTCCCACACACACTGCACTTGAAGGGTTTCTCTCCCGTGTGTGTTCCCTGGTGTTTTCTAAGAGTCGATGAATGTGCAAACGCCTTCCCACACACACTGCACTTGAAGGGTTTCTCTCCCGTGTGTGTTCTCTGGTGTTTTTTAAGAGTCGATGAACGTGCAAACGCCTTCCCACACACACTGCACTTGAAGGGTTTTTCTCCTGTGTGTGTTCTCTGGTGTGCTACAAGAGGAGATGAACGTGCAAACGCCTTCCCACACACACTGCACCTGAAGGGTTTCTCTCCTGTGTGTGTTCTCTGGTGCTGTGTCAAATGTCCAGGACGATCCGTGCTGTATGCACACCGGTCGCATTGATGCCTTTTTGCACCGAGCTGCGCCGAGTGCCTTTGCTCCATAAGACCAATTCTGCAGAGGAAGCAACAGCTGCAGACAGAAAAAAAGAATATCCACACCATCTACACGTCAGTATCGAGGCACAGCGGAATGCATATACACAGTCACACGTGACTTACATGTCTATACTTATTCATATATTTATGATATAGTAAAAAACGTGTCCCAAATTCATCACATGGGCTGTTATGGCACACAATGAGAGGGCAAATGGTCACAAATTTCGGCTGTCTGGCTACAAAAGGAATATTTATGAAAGCTAAATTCAGTTGACATAGCAAAAGGTGTTGAAAATAATACTATTTGTGTTATGCAGAAATGCATAAATTCATGTTCAATCGCAACTTAGAGGTGTGTTGTATATATAGACCTTTTCCAAAAATTTATATTAAGAATAATTCGACCCATTTTTTTATCCCTAAATAATAAATAAATGAAACCAACACTCAACTCTGCTACCCCTCTAGCCACACCAAGCATCTGGAGGTCAAAAAAAACATTAAACAACAAACTTCGGGGCAAAGAGGGGTTAGCGACTATCTGGAAATCTCCAGGCTGGCAGATGACCACATGACATGACCTCCCCGGACGTTTTGGACAGTTCACAAACAAATCTCCAGAGCACATAGCAGAGACAAACGGACGTTACAACTCGAATTTTCTTTAACGGTAAAAGTTTGAAACTCGTCAAAAAGAACAAATCGACGTTATAGACTGCAGTCTATACGAGCGGCTTTATTATTATTTATTTTATTTCACCGTTATTCAACTCGTATATATTTTGTATTGTATCTTTCTATCCATGTAACTTCACCAAGAGAACCAAGGAATGTGCATTCTGGTAGATAAGCAAGTGAGGGCTTGGTTATATCTCCAGCCTCGGGATATCAAAATATAACTCAAAATAAAACACCGATCCCTAGTGACACAGACTTACAAAGCTTGGCAAAACCCTCGGAATAATGGTAACAACGAGGGGCATTACGAATCTTGGTTAAACATGAACCAAATAATAACCACGAGATATTAGACCCGGGGTAACTCATAAGAGGTACAAGAAATAGGTCCAACACACACAAAACCAGATAATATGTATTCCATGGAATCAAAGCCTCCCCGGCCACCTTTGTCTTCCAACAATTTGACACAAACACATGGCAGCCACAATTACGTATGAAGGGTGTCTGGCCTCGAGCTAACAAACACAACGAAGGGGGGGTGGGGGGGATGCCAACAAGCATAAACTTAGACGGAAAACAGCCCGTCCGGGGTCATCAAGGGAAGAGGGGTGGAGGGCATTCAGGCGCGGCCGCGGAGAGAGGACGGTGACAGAGGGCATCTGTTTTTTTTCTCTCGCAAGAGACGCACAGAGAGGGGAGGGAATTTCAGATATAACCAACGACACAGATCATGCAATTCAGTCGTGCAAAGGGGCAAACTCCGGGGCATGGTCTCGAGATCAACCATGGGTGTCGTGTCTCGTGGAGCGAAGGGACGATGTGTTGTTAAGAGCCGAGTTCGGCATGAACTGACAGAGTATCGCTGAAAGTTTATTCTACATTCATCCTGATGTTTTGAGTCGCTTGTGGAATCGAGGGTTTGCGATAAGTTGTATTGTACCAAGCTATCAGAGTTGTGTAAGAGGTGTGCTAATACAATTTACAAGTTTTGAGAGTCAGTGATCCAGCCAGCGACGAGCAGCTCACAGCAGCAGCCCTCTTGGAAGAAGGGTGGAGAGCACGAAAGTTGAGCAACGACAAGGCGAAGCCCCGAAGTGAGGGCGAGAGAGGCAACACAATGCCAGTACAAAACTGGCAGCTGCACGCCAAGGGCGAAAGCAAGGAGAGAGAAAGGAGAGAGAACGGAGCAGTGGAAAGAGCCTGAGCCAGCGCAAGCCCTGAAGGGCGGGTGTCCGTGTGAAGCTGGCAGCTGCACGATCAAGGAGAGAGCACGGAGCAGTGGAAAGAGCCTGACCAGCCGCCCGTGAGCAAGAGTGTCAGCGCCAGCGAGAGCGCCGTGGGTTCGACCCACACACACACTGACCAGTACCAGCTGGGAACCAAGGCAAGAGTAAGGAGCGGCGACCAGCAGACAAGCTGTGCGCGCTATCTGACGACGGAATCATCGCGCACCGCCGACGGCGAGCATCGCGCCAACTCAACCAGCAGTGGAGAGAGCTGCAACGCCAAGAGGAAGAGTTCCGTGTGTTTAATACACACACACACAGCTACACACACATGCACACACACGTACACACACACACGTACACACGTACACACAGCTACACACACACACACACGTACACATAGCTACACACACACACACGTACACACAGCTACACACACACGTACACACAGCTACACACACACATACGCCGTCCCAGCGGCCCTGCTGGGAATCCGAGGTATTTTCAGCACAAGGAACGCCGTACCGCGTAATCCGCCAAGTCAACAAGTGGCAAAGAAGACACACGCACACAACACGCATATCGGGACGAATAAGATAAAAAGCATTTACTGCCCATTGAGTTACGTGGATACGGTCGTTCAGAAGTATTTTAGTCATTCCTTTTCGTTGATTGCATAATCTTGCCAATGAATTAATTGACGTATACTTTTGCTTTCAGGGAATGTTTCTTTATTGCCGTTCGTATGAATATCGTCGCATGCATGTTTAAGGACGTCTTCCTATCGCCGTATATGCTCGCGTTACTCTGAGGAATTAATCGAATGTTCTGTTACCCAGTTAACAACGTAATCATTGAGGGTTAAATGTACGGATCAATGAGAACATCTCCAGGGGTACAGTGTTGACAATTCCAAGCATAAGAGTTCGAATATTAGAGTGTTATGTTTTTGGTTAGAAATTAAAATTGCTTAACACAAAAGAGTCCGAGTGGTGGTTTCCTAAGTTCATGCGTAATAATCTCAATTATGAGAACTGTATCCTGCGGTGAGATTTGAATTTGGAGACCTGACATAAAACACGAAGACACAATCAGTAAATGTTAAAACGAGACTAATTGTATTATCCCGAGTGATAATACGACCCTAGGCAACGAAGATAAGCATAATTATCATAACTGCATACATTAGCATAACTACATACATTAGCTTAATTGCATACAGTTGCATAACTTAATAAGATCACCTCCCTAATTAGCATAATTTCAGATAATTACACATTTTTCCTATTTCCAATTAATTTGTATTATTTTTTAATTAATTTTTCAAGGCCCAACATATACAACAGGTGTGAAGCCAGCCAGGCTCACGATGTCCTTGAATGCTGGGATGAACAGATCTGACTTCAGCTGCATGTGTGTGCTGTGTTAACTTCTTGACTGTTTCCATTCTTACAAAGAGCTCCAGAGGAAAACAAAAAACAAACTACAGCTTTGATATAACCTCCCTGTTCAATAGAGTTAATAGACTTTACTGCAAACACAACCTTTACACTGTCACACACTGGCATGGTTCACAGGTGGTGGTGTATTAATGCTTCCTCACTCCACCAAGGAATTCATTGAGGATCAACCAACACAGCCGAGGCTGCGTGTTTCTCTGTGGTGAGATGTTAACTACCTCTCCTGGCATACAGGAAGTCGTGGGTTCGATCCCAACCCTGACGCCTGCTGTATATTTGGAGTTTGCGTGCCTCTCTCTCTCTCTCTCCCCCCGTGGTCGCGTCGATTTCCCTCCGTGTCCCCCGGTTGTCCCCACTCCACATGCAGAGAGTGAACACCGCCACGCGTCTAGAGTGAACACCGCTACGTGTCTAGAGTGAACACCGCTACGTGTCTAGAGTGAACACCGCTACGTGTCTAGAGTGAACACCGCCACGTGTCTAGAGTGAACACCACCACGCGTCTAGAGTGAACACCGCCACGCGTCCAGAGTGAACACCGCCACGCGTCTAGAGTGAACACCGCTACGTGTCTAGAGTGAACACCGCTACGTGTCTAGAGTGAACACCGCTACGTGTCTAGAGTGAACACCGCCACGTGTCTAGAGTGAACACCACCACGCGTCTAGAGTGAACACCGCCACGTGTCTAGAGTGAACACCACCAAGTGTCTAGAGTGAACACCGCCACGCGTCTAGAGTGAACACCACCACGTGTCTAGAGTGAACACCACCACACGTCTAGAGTGAACACCGCCACGTGTCTAGAGTGAACACCGCCACACGTCTAGAGTGAACACCGCCACACGTCTAGAGTGAACACCGCCACGCGTCTAGAGTGAACACCGCCACGCGTCTAGAGTGAACACCGCCACGTGTCTAGAGTGAATACCACCACACGTCTAGAGTGAACACCGCCACGTGTCTAGAGTGAACACTACCACGCTGTTGACAAGCCTCACCTTGTTGTTGGCAGGTCGCTTCTGAAAACAAGAGCGGTATAGCAGCTCAAGCGGAATTGGCCTGGTAAAAAAAAGAAAAAAAACTGTGTTAGTATAGAATATTTAAACAAAGTTACAAAGTGGCGATCCGTGTGCAGACAAATTAAACTTAAGCGAGAGAATTGAAGCAAACGCGATCAGGCGAGGGCAGGAGGCACTAGGCCCCGCGTTGTAGTTACAACGTGGAGATCGCTTCCATGCTCGCTGCTACTCAATTGACATCCCTACGAGAGAGAGAGCGAGGCTCTACCTCGGTAAACAACCACAACCACCACAACAACCACCACCACAACAACAACCACCACAACAACCGCGATGAGAATTTCTCACCTCGGATTTCAATGCGAGCGCGGAGCGGCAACTTCCTGTTACATCGTGACGTCACGAGGCAGGTGACATGACGTCACTTGCGGTGTACAATAAAACTCCCCTCCCACAATGAGCGGCTGTTACTTAAATAAATTATGTTAATGAACCCGGCCAAAACATGGAGGGATGGGCCGTGGATGCGGAACCCGTCACAATAAACCCGCGACGGCTTTCGCGAACACATTATGTTAATGAGCCGCCAGTCACCGGGCGTGGCTTTGCCCAAATAAGGATTGGCACTGGAACAGACATCGGCAGCGGCCGAGCGGAGGTGACGTCACGCTCAAGAGCGCGTGAGTTGGGTGGGGTGAATACCTTGGTGACATGACGTCACTAGCGAGGCACACCTCCCCGTGGGGTTTGACGCTGATGAGGTCACGCTGAGCGGCGACGTCAGAGAGCGGGGTCAGAGTTCAAGTTTGTTGACAGAAGGGGAGCGGCAGTGTCGTGGTGAGCGCTGCGCTCCGCACCGACCAGCCGAGTTCCATTCCCGCTCGTGGCCAACACCGCCAGTGACGACTTTCTGAGCCGGTCCTGAGCCTCCCCTACGTCGACTCAGCCTCAAACCAGTCCCCGGTGCGGTGTGTCAACATCGCTAGCACTGGGGAGACAAAGGCGGCCGGGCGTGGTGCTGGCCACCCACCCCCTCGTGTGCTGTCCCACCCTTAATAGGTGCTCGCTAACAGCACTTGCCCCTACAGTCTGTTAAGGCTATACGGGGGATCTTTGTGTTGGGAGCAAGTTTGAGTCGCGTGTAGTCGTGGGAGTTGAACGGGCGCCTGCTGCTACTGACTGTCGTTGACTCCGGTGGGACAGACGCTGATAGACACACAGACAGACAAGACAGACGGACAGACACAGACAAGAGGAACACAGAGACAGAGAAAGATACGCAGAGACGACATAGACAGAGAGACACAGGCAGAGAGACACACAGAGGCAAACAGAGAGACAGACGGACAGATGTTGAATAGAACACACTGAACTCGCTCCATTGAAAGAGATTCCTCGATCTTTGCCCATCCCCGGAAGTCGTTCTAGTTTCTATTTATTTCCCTGTGTGGTGTGTAGTGTAAGCAATATGGGATATCGATGTACACAGATATGAACAAGATCAGCAGACAAGACGACTTTCATTTATCAGTCTCTCCGCGAAACAAAGGAATATTTTACACAAAATATAATAATTACTGCAGCATTCAGTGCAAGTCAACTGTGGACCGATTTTGGTGTACAATTTATATGTAAATATATAAGCGCACGACTTCATTTATCTGTGACGAACGCTGCACTTTCCATCGCTTTCATGCAGGGGGCGCTGCAAACCTACGCGCCCCCTGCATGAACGACGGAGGTGCAGGGACAGACGTTCGATCGCGTTGGAATCGATCTGCAGACGGCGGTCTTCTCCCAACCAGGTGAAAGTCCGCATCGAACAGAATCCCAGGCAAGGCAATCTACTTCAAGATGAGATAATTCACACTAAATGTTTTCAATTAAGTCTTCCAGATGTAAAATAACAAGCTTTTAATGAAGAAATACAATTATCTAATTCAAAACATAATACAATTCAAAGTTGTTTCATTTTCAAACTTCAAAACGGAGCATCGGGTGCTTGCGTGGATGCGTCGTTCGTGCACAATGTGTTTCGTGACTTTCCTGGCCCAAGGCCGTAAATGGTTGTGAGGGGCATCGCAGACGGTCAGGCTTGCTTCAACCCATGGTTGTCAACATCCAGACGTTAATCGGCAAGGACCATTTCTTGTCCTAGTTCGCCAACATATAAGACGTCATGCAAAATTCTAATGAGTGTTGTTGTGGAGAATGTATCTACCAGATGTGCTCTGCCTTGTAACCGAATACAAATCTGTACCAAAAATGCATTTCAAATATGCTCTTAAAATTACCTCCTTGCTATGAAGCAGATCAACAGACATGACATCTTTCATTTATCGATCTCTCCACGAAACAAAGGAATGTTTTACACAAACTATAACTAGCACAGACTTCTGGGAGTGCGTCATTGATTCAGTGCAAGCCACCTGTGGACCCTTATTGGTGGACAGCGTCTCAACAGCAGCCGGGGTTGCTTCAACCGATAGTTACTGACATCCAGACGTTAATCAGCAAGGAGCATTTCTAGTCCGAGTTAGACAAAATCTACGTCAACACGTAATGCAAAATTATAATTCGTGTTGTAGAGAATGTATCTCCTCTACGTGTAACTTTTGAGTGGTATGCCTTGTAACAGATGAACGATCCAAATGTGCTCCCTATTTCAAAGACAATAAGTTGATCCAGAGGGAGATGCTTCCTGAAAACACAAAAATACCCTTTGACCTGTATCACAAGAACAAGGAGTCTCACTTGAGTTATCTGTACAGGTTACTTGCAAAACACACACTGTGTCCTAACATGACTTATTCAATATTTGACCCTTATAGACAGAAGGTTACATGTACGCACACCATCAGACAAGTATTCATTCTAAATTAGTGACAGGCATATTAACAAAATTGAATGACTGCACTGAAATATACTGCATTCGGTTACATTGCATTAACAAGAAGCTAATTTTAAAAAAATACGCACCGTCTGCTTAATAGTGTATGTACAACATACTAATGCACCATTCAAAACGAGTAGGCCATTGCATGCTGGCATCTGGATCAAAATTGAGCAAATTCTAAACATTACCTACAAACTCCACAACTGAGGTGCCACATCAACCATCGCCCCCTACTGACAGGCTCTTGTCCACATGCAGGCCGGTGCAGGGCCACCACCTTGTGCCACACAGGGGCAGCTGCTACTGGGGATGCTCTTGGAGTGTTTGAGACGAGAAACGATACAAAACTACGAATTGCCGAGGCGATTAAGCAAGCACCATATAAATGCAATTATGATAACATAGTGAATGCTTGGGAGCTTATTGGCTCTCGCTCCTGGTTAGAGATCTACCCAACACACAGGTCCACAAAGACTGGCCGCTCTTACCCTGCAGGTTGAACCTAGGAACTGAGTGTTCAACTTCACATTCTTGTCATTAAAGGCCTGTGACAAAGGTGCATCTATTGGAGTGGCATCGTCTAAGGCAGTGGTTCTTAACCTTGTTGGAGGTACTGAACCCCACCAGTTTCATATGCGCATTCACAGAACCCTTTTTAATTGGAAAAATGAAAATTATTTTTTCAAATTCAAAACATAGGTACATGTTTTACTGGTGCACAATCATGAGTCAGGTGTGTGTCTTAACGTCCGCTGAACCCCTGAGACTGACTCACCGAACCCCTGGGGTTCGACCGAACCCAGGTTAAGAACCACTGGTCTAAGGCTTACGCATCTCCCGGGTCTCCATTTGACTTTGTATTGTCTCGGAGGAAGTCCACCCACACCTCCACTTCCACAAACTGCTGGGAGTTGCCTCGCTCTGCCTCAGTCAGAATTCTCCTCCTGCTTCACGTTGTCTCCATCGATGTGAAGGTCCCATTTTGGAATTGAATCTTCATCTTCACATTTCACCTTCACCTCTTCATATTTCACCTTGATTTCTTTGAAAGTGTCCAAGCTGAGATTTTCTTCCGGTTCTTGTTTGATGATGGATGGGCTCATTGAGGCACTTTGACTTTCACAAGCTGATTTCAGACTCCACTCCTTGTGGATCTTCTGATGCTTGCGTGATCTCTGGTGTCTTTGAAGATTTGGTGAAAGTGCAAACGCCTTCCCACACAAACTGCACTTGAAGGGTTTTTCTCCCGTGTGTGTTCTCTGGTGTTTTACAAGATGAGCTGAACGTGCAAACGCCTTCCCACACACACTGCACTTGAAGGGTTTCTCTCCCGTGTGTGTTCTCTGGTGTGCTCCAAGAGTAGATGAACATGCAAACGCCTTCCCACACACACTGCACTTGAAGGGTTTCTCTCCCGTGTGTGTTCTCTGGTGTGCTATAAGAGTAGATGACTGTGAAAATGCCTTCCCACACACACTGCACTTGAAGGGTTTCTCTCCCGTGTGTGTTCTCTTGTTTTTACAAGAGTAGATAAATCTGAAAACGCCTTCCCACACACACTGCACTTGAAGGGTTTCTCTCTTGTGTGAGTTCTCTGGTGCCGTGTCAAATGTGCAGGACCATCCGTGCTGTATGCACACCGGTCGCATTGATGCCTTATTGCACCGAGCTGCGCAGAGTGCCTTTGCTCCATCAGACCAATTCTGCAGAGGCAGCGACAGCTGCAGACAGAAAAAAGAGAATATCCACACCATCTACACGTCAGTATCGATGCACAGAGGAATGCATATACACAGTCACACGTGACTTACACGTCTATACTTATTCATATATTCATGATATAGTGAAAAAGTGTCCCAAATTCATCACACGGGCTGTTATGGCACACAATGAGAGGGAAAATGGTTATAACCGTGCCTGGAAGCCCTCGTATCTTCAAAATGAACATTAACCCAAAACTCAGAGCACACAATTTCAGCTGTCTGGCTTCAAAATAAATGTTTATGAAAGCTAAATTCAGCTGACATAGCAATGGGTGTTTAAAATAATACTATTTGTGTCATGCACAAATGCATAAATTAATGTTCAATCACAACTTAGAGGTGTGAAGCCAGGCACAGATGTCCTTGATTGCTGGGATGAGCAGTTCCGACTTTAGCTGCACGTGTGTGCTGTGATAAAATCCAGACTCTAACCTTACAAAGACTTCCAGAGGAAAAAAAAATAAACTAGTGTTTTGATATAACGTCCGTGCTCAATAGAGTTAATAGACTTTACTGCAAATACAAACTTCATACTGTCGCATATTCAGAGGCGGAGTCAGGATTTTCAGGTGGGGGGGGGGGGGTAACACCTCCAGCAATGAAAAATGATAGTTGTTAGTAAGGAGTTGTTAGTAACTAAGGACTTGTCCCTTGCTTTTTATTCGACGCGTGTGATTGGCATCGCGCTCACTGAAGGTGTCTTCAGGGAAGTCGTGTACTGTATACGCAACTGCGCACAATTTTGCTAGTCGCTTGTAACTGCTTTGCCGTTACTTGTTGCCAATTATGGACATGGACTGTTGTCCTCTTAGAGTCCCTGGCACGTAATAACATGCCACACGGTGGCGGTGGGGGTCGTAAAAAAATGGAAATTTGTGAATGTGTCTGTTATAAATGTTTAGCATACTTCCCGACATGCAACAAACTTAAAAAATGGCATGTGGATAGCTTCCAGACTGTACACAATCCATACTTGCTGACATCACCCCCCCCCCAAACACTTCACGTAGGCCGTGTTTTAATCCAAGACAAGAATCCAAGACCCGGGTAGTGAAGCTAGTTACTAATAAACCCCAATGATCGTTGGGGGGGCACATGCCACCCCACCCCCACTGGCTGAAGCACTGTCACACACTGGCACGGTTCACAGGTGGTGGTGTGTCCAGACCCACGCCTGGCCACCTTTACCTGCTCAGTATTAATGCTTCCTCACTCCACCAAGTAATTCATTGAGGATCAACCAACACAGCCGAGGCTGCGTGTCTCTCTCTCTCTCTCTCCCCGTGGTCGCGTTGATTTCCTTCCCGATCCCCGGGTTTCCCCTCCACATGTCTAGAGTGAACACCGCCACGCGTCTAGAGTGAACACCGTCACGCGTCTAGAGTGAACACCACCACGTGTCTAAAGTGAACACCGCCACACGTCTAGAGTGAACACCGTCACGCGTCTAGAGTGAACACCGCCACACGTCCAGAGTGAACACCACCACGTGTCTAGAGTGAACACCGCCACGTGTCTAGAGTGAACACCGCCACGCGTCTAGAGTGAACACCGCCAAGCGTCTAGAGTGAACACCACCACGTGTCTAAAGTGAACACCGCCACGTGTCTAGAGTGAACACCGCCACGCGTCTAGAGTGAACACCGCCACGTGTCTATAGTGAACACCGCCACGTGTCTAGAGTGAACACCGCCACGCGTCTAGAGTGAACACCGCCACGTGTCTAGAGTGAACACCACCACGTGTCTAGAGTGAACACCACCACGTGTCTAGAGTGAACACCACCACGTGTCTAGAGTGAACACCACCACGCGTCCAGAGTGAACACCGCCACGTGTCTAGAGTGAACACCGCCACGCGTCTAGAGTGAACACCACCACGTGTCTAGAGTGAACACCACCACGTGTCTAGAGTGAACACCGCCACGCGTCTCGAGCGAACACCGCCACGCGTCTAGAGTGAACACCACCACGCGTCTAGAGTGAACACCGCCACGTGTCTAGAGTGAACACCGCCACGCGTCTAGAGTGACCACCGCCACGCGTCTAGAGTGAACACCACCACGTGTCTAGAGTGAACACAGCCACACGTCCAGAGTGACCACCGCCACGCGTCTAGAGTGAACACCACCACGTGTCTAGAGCGAACACCGCCACGCATCTAGAGTGAACACCACCACGCTGTTGACAAGCCTCACCTTGTTGTTATTGTTGTTGTGGGCAGGTCGCTTCCGAAAACAAGAGCGGTATTGCAGCTCAAGTGGGCGTGGCCTGGTAAAAAATGAAAAAAAACTGTGAATATTTAAAATAAAACAAAGTTACAAAGTAGCGAGCCAGGTGAAGAGAAATTAAAACTTAAGCAAGATACTCTTTGGTTCTTTCGGTAAAGTCACGTAGAATAAATAAAGAAATTAAATAATAGCATACGACGTTTCAATTGCAACACAAGCAATCATCATCAGGCACAAATGAAAGAGAAAAAAAACCTAGTAAACTTAGAAATGTAATGAAATACAACAGTCGGCTAACATAACAGTCAACACCCCACCTGGTTAAAAACGTTCTTCCAAAGATTGCTCAATTTGAGAGAGAGACACAGAGACACATAGACAGACACATAAGCAGAGAGAGATGACACAAAGACACACAGAGAGAGACACACACATAGACACACAAAGAGATATGACACAGAGAGAGACACACACATAGGCACACAGAGAAACAACGCCTCTGTGTCGAGGCCTTAGAGAGAGAGGGGGGTAGAGAGAGGGGGGGGGTAGAGAAACTAGCACGTCAATGCAAGGCCGTAGCCATGGAGTCAACATTGGGGGGGACCAATTCTTCCAGGGGGTCTGGGGTCCCCCCCCCCAGAAAAATATCTAAATTTGAAAACTAATTTCCTGCCATTTCCTCCCTAAAATATTTGTAAAAGTTCACTAGCACATGGGATGGACTTTGTTTTATTTGATACAATAATGTCTAATAGTGTATTGTATTACATTGCTGTTTTTTCTTTTTTACATTTTCTTGTTTTATAGTATGTAATGGCAGAGATTAGGAATTAACAAAGTACAACGCAATCATGTAAACAGAAATCTATGTATTGTTATATGAAAACAAGTCCAGATTTCGTGGCCAAGGTTTAGCAAATTGTTGTTTTTATTAACAGAGCATCGCAATTATTATTTACAA
This sequence comes from Lethenteron reissneri, assembly GCF_015708825.2. Taxonomy (NCBI): domain Eukaryota; kingdom Metazoa; phylum Chordata; class Hyperoartia; order Petromyzontiformes; family Petromyzontidae; genus Lethenteron; species Lethenteron reissneri. The sequence continues at coordinate 507,067 of NW_026891381.1, forward strand.
ATATTTTTACAGCAACATATTGGAGGGGCATAATTGATTATTATAATTATTATAACATATAATTATTATGACATTATTATAACATATTATAATTACGGCCTTGTGTCAATGAGAGATTTGGAGGTTTGGTGACTGCACAGAGAGAGAGAGACACTTAATCAAACAAACTTAATCAAATTTGAAATGCAATACAACACAGAGAGTCGGTCAACACACAACTAACGCATCGTCTGGCTGATTACCTTCTTCCACAGATTGCAAAACTAAGCGAGATAATCTTCTTGGTTATTTCGGTAAAGTCACGTAGAAGGGAAATAATAAAAATAAAACATAATAAAATACAATTCTCACGACGTTTCGACCACAACGCAAGCAGCCGTCCTCAGGTGAAGACCAGGTCTGTCGGGAAGACCCTGGGGTGTTTCATTCAGACGTGACTTTACCGAAAAAACCAAGAAGATGAATCCCTGCAGTCACGAAAGCTTTAAATCGAAATTTAAGCGAGAGAATTGAAGCGAACGCCATCAGGCGAGGGCAGGAGGCAAGGCCCCGCGTTGTAAAGTTCCAACGTGGACATCGCTTCCATGCTCGCTGCTACTCAATTGACATCCCTACGAGAGAGAGAGCGAGGCTCTACCTCGGTAAGCAACAACAACCACCACAACAACAACAACCACAACAACCACCACCACAACCAACACAACCACCACCACCACCACAACCACCACCACCACAACCACCACCACAACCAACACAACCACCACCACCACCACAACCACCAACCACCACCACAACCACCACCAACCACCACAGCCACAACCACCACCAACCACCACAGCCACAACCACCACCGCCACAACCACCACCACAACCACCACAACCACCACCACCACAACCACCACCACCACAACCACCACCACAACCACCACCACCACAACCACCACAACCACCACAACCACCACCACCACAACTACCACCACCACCACTACTACCACCACCACAACCACCACCAACCACCACCAACCACCACCACCACCACAACCACCACCACCAACCACCACAACCACCACCACCACCACAACTACCACCACCACAACTACCACAACTACCACAACTACCACCACCACCACAACTACCACCACCACAACCACCACCACAACTACCACCACTACCACACCACCACAACTACCACCACCACCACAACCACCACCACAACAACCACCACAACAACAACCACCACCACCACAACCACTACCACCACAACCACCACAACAACCCCCGCCACCACCACAACCACCACCACAACCACCACCACCACAACAACCACCACCACAACTACCACCACTACCACACCACCACAACTACCACCACAACCACCACAACTACCACCACCACCACAACCACCACAACTACAACCACCACCACAACCACCACAACCACCGCCACCACCACAACCACCACCACCACAACCACCACCACAACCACCACCACAACCACCACCACCATCACAACCACCATCACAACCACCACCACCACCACAACAACCACCATCACAACAACAACCACCACCACCACAACCACCGCCACCACCACAACCACCACCACCACAACCACCACCACCACAACCACCACGACAACCACCACCACAACCACCACCACAACCACCACCACAACCACCACCACAACCACCACCACCATCACAACCACCATCACAACCACCACCACCACAACAACCACCATCACAACAACAACCACAACCACCGCCACCACCACAACCACCACCACCACAACCACCACCACCACAACCACCACGACAACCACCACCACAACCACCACCACCACAACCACCACCATCACAACCACCACCACCATCACAACCACCATCACAACCACCACCACCACCACAACAACCACCACCATCACAACAACAACCACCACCACCACCACAACCACCACCACCACCACAACCACCACCACCATCACAACCACCATCACAACCACCACCACCACCACAACAACCACCACCATCACAACAACAACCACCACCACCACAACCACCACCACAACCACCACCACCACCACAACCACCACCACCATCACAACCACCATCACAACCACCACCACCACCACAACAACCACCACCATCACAACAACAACCACCACCACCACAACAACCACCACAACCGCGATGATAATTTCTCACCTCGGATTGCAGTTCACGGGCGGAGCGGCAACTTCCTGGTCCCTCGCGACGTCACGCGGCAGCAGGTGACATGACGTCACTTGCGGGGCACACCTTCCCTGGCGTTTGACGCCGATGAGGTCACGCTGAGCGGTGACGTCAGAGGGCGGGGTCAGAGTTCAAGTTTGTTGACAGCAGAGGAGCGGCAGTGACGTGATGAGCGCTGCGCTCCGCACCGACCAGCCGAGTTCCATTCCCGCTCGTGGCCAACACCGCCAGTGACGACTTTCTGAGCCGGTGCTGAGCCTCCCCTACGTCGACTCAGCCTCAAACGAGTACCCGGTGCGGTGTGTCAACATCGCCACTAGGGAGACAAAGGCGGCCGGGCGTGGTGCTGGCCACCCACCCCCTCGTGTGTGCCGTGACGACCTCCATCGATCGGTGCTGCTCGCTATGAGCAGCACTTTGTAGATGTCGTGGCTTGGCTCTCCAGCACACCGCTGGCGACATTTCACGATGAAATTGTCACGTCCATAAACAATCAGCATAATTAACCTAGGCCGTTTTTGGCAAAATTGGCCCAATTTTTTTCTTTTTATTTTTAAACACAAAGTGGATTCCTTGGTTGTGTTTAGCCTGAGTAGCCTATAACTTTAAGAAGTGGGGAATTTCATGCATGAAATTTTCGAATATAAAAAGTTAATCGGCATACTGTGCCGATTTTAGGCTCAATAAGCTCAACTTTCACAGCTTTATTTTTGGACGAAAGTTAATTCCTCTATTGTATTTACCCTTAGTATGCCATGTATTAGATTAAAAGTGAAAAATTTCACGATGAAATGTTCACGTCCCAAACAGAAAATCGGCATACTAACCTGTGCCGTTTTTGGCCAATAATGGCCAAATTTTTACAGTTTCATTTTTCAACAAAAGTGCAATCCTCGGGTGTGCTTAGCCTTAGTATCCTATATATTACGTAAAAAAGTAAAAAGGCTCTGACATGGATGTCTTTGCCTTACAAAACAGACGGGCAAAGTGTGCATGACCCAAAACTTTTTTTCCAAGCAAAATACATCGGCAACAATGAGGCCATTTGCTGAATTCTTGGCTTCCCCATCCATCACCGTCCCCCCACAGTCGTCCATTTGGCACTTCACCTCCAAAATGGTCAACGCATCTACGTCACCAAAGGAAATGCCCCACAACAGGCCCTGGCTCCACAAGATACCTGATGGCGTTCTTGGTTTTGTGCCCAAGTGACACATTTGCTGCCAACCTGCTCTACCATTAAGTTCCCTCCTACTATACACGGACTGCTAAAAACATGGAAGCGAAGTGCTGCTGACGGTGAATCGGATGCCTTAGGACGAGTCTACACAGTTCATCCCAACAATCAGCAGTGCTTTCTCCCAATGCTTCTCCATGTTGCCAAAGGGCACAAATCTTTTCAAGACCTATAAACAGTGGAACGAGTTGTCTGTCAAACATACAGGAAAGCTTGCAATCTTCGTGCAATTCTTGCGCATGATCACCTTATTCATAAAGCTTTGACAGAAGCTTCTGTTGGTCAGTCCCCTTTCCAACTGACATTGCTCTTCTGCATGACTCTTCAAGTTTGCAGCCCATCTAACCCCATGGGACTCTGGCAAAAATACAAAGAGGGCATGAGAGAGGACATCCTCCACGGAGCTCAATAACAAAATACTAACCTGGACGTCAACTTTTCTGATGTTATCTTCAAACAGGCCCTCATCCTCCTTCACGACAAACTGCACTCCATTGCTGGGAAATACTTCACGTCTATGGGACCACCAATACCCTACAGGGACAACCTGCATGCTCTTGCTCAAGAGATACTACGTGAAATATGCTATTATGCTTGACAGATTCTTAAAAACTTTAGGAAAATTAACCAAAGCTGATGGATGCACAAATAGAAGCCTACACGGAAATCTTGGAAGACATTGAGACTACAAATCGAGTCATTTTTATCCTTGATGCACCTGCCAGTACTGGGAAGACCTTTGTTTTAAAACTGCTCCTCGCAAAGGCTTGCCAGAGAGAGAAAATTGCTCTAGCTGTGGCATCACAGGGGATTGCTGTGTAAGTCGATGTGTGTGTGTATTTGAGTCCATATGTGTGTTTAGGTAAATGTGTGTGTGTAAGTCGGAGTATCTGTGTCTTTTTTGCCCAGGCAATGCCAGATGTTTGTGTGTGTACGTCGATGTGTGTGTAAGTCCAAGTGTGCATATTAGTCCATGTGTGTGCATGGCTTCATGTGAGTCACTGTGTGTGTGCGTCTATCTGTGTCAGTTGATGTGTGTATGTACATCGATGTGTGTGTGTGTGTTAGTCCATAGGTGCTCGCTAACAGCACTTGACCCGACAGTCTGTTAAGGCTGTATTGGGGATCTTTGTCTTTGTGTATTGGGAGCAAGTTTGAGTGGCGTGTAGTCGTGGGAGCTGAACGGGCGCCTGCTGCTACTGACAATCGTTGACTCCGGTGGGACAGACGCTGATAGACAGACACAGACAGACAAGACAGGCGGACAGACACAGCCAAGAGGAGCAGAGAGACACAGAGACGACATAGACAGAGACAGGCAGAGAGAGAGACACATAGAGGCGAACAGACACAGACGGACAGCGAGATGTTGAATCGAACTCACTGAACTCGCTCCATTGAAAGAGATTCCTCGATCTTTGCCCATCCCCAGAAGTCGTTCTCGTTTCTATTAATTTCATTGTGTGTGGTGTGTAGTGTAAGCAATGTGGGATATCGATGTACACGGACATGAACAAGATCAGCAGACAAGACGTCTTTCATACTCTTTGGTTCTTTCAGTAAAGTCACGTATGTAGAACAAATAAAATAATAAATAAATCACGAAGTTTCAATCGCAACACGAGCGGTCGTCCTCAGGCGACAACATCCAGACATTGTCGCGGCAGAAGTCACGTGAGCTACAGCTGAGCATTGTTGTAATGCGGTGGGCTCACGCGAAATTGATTTCTGTAAGACGAAGGTACTTTGAAAACCCACTGGCGATGCTCTTATATATAAGCGCACAACTTTATCTATCTGTGATGAATGCTGCACTTTCCGTCGTTTTCATGCAGGGGGCGCTGTAACCCTACGCGCCCCCTGCATGAACGACGGAGGCACAGTGACAGACGTTCGATCACGTTGGAATCGATCTGCAGACGGCGGTCTTCTGGCACGGCCAGCTCTGTGTCGCCTCATCTCCACCTCGCGATCCCAACCAGGTGAAAGTCCGCATCGAACCGAATCCCCGGCAAGGCCATCTACTTCACGACTAGAGAAAATTCACACGAAATGTCGTTTTCAATGAAGTCTTCCAGATGTAAAATATAAGCTTTTAATTAAGTACAATTATCTAATTCAAAAACATAATACAATTCAAAGTTGTTTCATTTTAAAACTTCAAAACGGAGCATCGGGTGTTTGCGTGGATGCGTCGTTCGTGGACAATTTTCTTCGTGACTTTCCTGGCCCAAGGCCGTAAACGGTTGAGGGGCACCGCAGGCGGTCCGGCTTGCTTCAACCCCATGGTTGTCAACATCCAGACATTAATCGGCAAGGACCATTTCTTGTCCTAGTTCGCCAACATATATAAGACGTCATGCAAAATTCTAATGAGTGTTGTTGTGGAGAATGTATCTACTAGATGTGCTTTGCCTTGTAACCGAATACAAATCTGTACCAAAAATGCATTCCAAATGTGCTCTTAAAATGACCTCCTTGCTATGAAGCAGATCAGCAGACACGACATCTTTCATTTATCGATCTCTCCACGAAACAAATGAATGTTTTACACAAACTATAACTAGCACAGACTTCTGGGAGCGCGTCATTGATTCAGTGCAAGCCACATGTGGACCCTTATTGGTGCACAGCGTCTCAACAGCAGCCGGGCTTGTTTCAACCGATAGTTAGGGACATCCAGACATTAATCAGTAAGGAGTATTTCTCGTCCTAGTTAGACAAAATCTACGTCAACACGTAATGCAAAATTATAATTCGTGTTGTTGAGAATGTATCTCCTCTACGTGTAACTTTTAAGTGGTTTGCCTTGTAACTGATGAATGATACGAGTGTGCTCGCTATTTTAAAGACAATGAGTTGCTCCAGAGGGAGATGCTTCCTGAAAACACAAAAATACCCTTTGACCTGTATCACAAGAACAATGAGTCTCACCTGAGTTATCTGTACAGGTTACTTGCAAAACACACACTGTGTCCTAACATGACTCATTCAAAGTTTGACCCTTGTAGACAAAAGGTTACATGTACGCACACCATCAGACAAGTATTCATTCTAAATTCGTGACAGGCATATTAACAAAATTTAATGACTGCACTGAAATATACTGCATTAGGTTACATCGCATTAACAAGCTAATTAAAAAAATACGCACCGTCTGCTTAACAGTGTATGTACAACATACTAATGCACCATTCAAAACGAGTAGGCCATTGCATGCTGGAGTCTGGGTCAAAATTGATCAAAAAAATTCTAAACATTACCTACAAACTCCACAACCGAGATGCCACATCAACCATCGCCCCCTACTGACAGGCTCTTGTCCACGTGCAGGCCGGTGCATGGCCACCACCTTGTGCCACACAGGGGCAGCTGCTACTTGGGGATGCTCTTAGAGTGTTTGAAAAGAGATACGATACAAAACTCCGAATTGCCGAGGCAATTAAGCAAGCACCATATAAATGCAATTATGATAACATAGTGAATGCTTGGGAGCTTATTGGCTCTCGCTCCTAGTTAGAGATCTACCCAACACACAGGTCCACAAAGACTGGCCGCTCTTACCCTGCAGGTTGCACCTAGGAACTGAGTGTTCAACTTCACATTATTGTCATTAAAGGCCTGTGACAAAGGTGCATCTATTGGAGCGACATCGTTTCAGGCTTACACATCTACCGGGTCTCCATTCGACTTTGTACTGTCTCGGAGGAAGTCCACCCACACCTCCACTTCCACAAACTGCTGGGAGTTGCCTCGCTCTGCCTCACAGTCAGAATTCTCCTCCTGCTTCACGTTGCCTCCATCGATGTGAAAGTCCGATTTTGGAGTTGAATCTTCATCTTCACATTTTACCTTCACTTCTTCGCTCTTTACCATCACGTCTTCACATTCCACCTTCACCTCTTCATATTTCACCTCGATTTCTTTGAAAGTGTCCAGGCTGGGATGTTCTTCCGGTTCTTGTTTCATGAGGGATGGGCTCATTGCAGAACTTTGACTTTCACAAGCTGATTTCAGACTCCACTCCTGGTGGATCTTCTGATGCTTGTGTGTTCTCTCGTGTCTTTGAAGATTTGGTGAAAGTGTAAACGCCTTCTCACACACACCGCACTTGAAGGGTTTTTCTCCCGTGTGTGTTCTCTGGTGTATTTTAAGATCAGATGAACGTGAAAACGCCTTCCCACACACACTGCACTTGAAGGGTTTCTCTCCCATGAGGGTTCTCTGGTGTTTTACAAGAGCAGATGAATCTGAAAACGCCTTCCCACACAAAGTGCACTTAAAGGGTTTCTCTCCCGTGTGTGTTCTCTGGTGTCTTACAAGAGCAGATGAATATGAAAACGCCTTCCCACACAAAGTGCACTTAAAGGGTTTCTCTCCCGTGTGTGTTCTCTGGTGTTTTACAAGAGCAGATGACTGTCCAAACACCTTCCCACACACACTGCACTTGAAGGGTTTATCTCCCGTGTGAGTTCTCTGGTGTGCTACAAGAGCAGATGAATGTGCAAACGTCTTCCCACACACACTGCACTTGAAGGGTTTCTCTCCCGTGTGTGTTCTCTGGTGTTCTACAAGAGTAGATGACCGTGCAAACGCCTTCCCACACACACTGCACTTGAAGGGTTTCTCCCCAGTGTGAGTTCTCTGGTGCAGTGTCAAATGTGCAGGACGATCCGTGCTGTATGCACACCGGTCGCATTGATGCCTTTTTGCACCGAGCTGCGCCGAGTGCCTTTGCTCCATGAGACCACTTCTGCAGAGGCAGCGACAGCTGCAGACAGAAACAAAGAATATCCACACCATCTACACGTCAGTATCGAGGCCCAGAGGAATGCATATACACAGTCACACGTGACTTACACGTCTATAATTATTCATATATTTATGATATAGTAAAAAAAAAGTGTCCCAAATTCATCACACGGGCTGTTATGGCACACAAAGAGAGGCCAAATGGTCATAAACATGCCTGGAAGCCCTCGTATCTTCAAAATGAACGTTAACCCAAAACTCAGCACACAATTTCAGCTGTCTGGCTTCTAAATAAATGTTTATGAAAGCTAAATTCAGCTGACATAGCAAAGGGTGTTGAAAATAATACTATTTGTGTCACGCACAAATGCATAAATTAATGTTCAATCGCAACTTAAAGGTGTGAAGCCAGGCACAGATGTCCTTGATTGCTGGGATGAGCAGTTCCGACTTCAGCTGCTGCACGTGTGTGCTGTGATCACTTCCTGACTCCATTCTTACAAAGAGTTCCAGAGGAATCTTAATTATGGAGCTTTCGTGACTGCAGGAATTATTCTTTGGTTCTTTCGGTTAAGTCACGTCTAAAGATAAAATAATGAATGAAAATAAAAGCATACTGCTTTCATTTTAATTTATTATTTTATCTTTAGACGTGACTTAACCGAAAGAACCAAAGAATAGTTCCAGAGGAAAAATAAAATAAACTACTGTTTTGATATAACCTCTGTGCTCAATAGAGTTAATAGACTTTACTGCAAATACAAACTTGACACTGTCACACACTCAGAGGTGGAGCCAGGATTTTCAGGTAGGGGGGGGAAACCCCTCCAGCAATGAAAAATTACAGGAGTTGTTAGTAAGTAAGGAGTTGTTAGTGAGAAAGGAGTTGTTAGTAAGAAAGGACTTGTCCCTTGCTTTTCATTCGACGCGTGTGATCGTCATCGCGCTCGCTGAACGTGTTGATGCCTTCAGGAAAGAAAAATAGACTTTTGTATTTTGGGGGGGGGGGGGGGGGAGGAAATGACCATGACGTATGTGGCATCAACCCGCATCACACCTGAGCTAAGCGCTCTGCAATGCTTACCCCCCTACCACATGGCTCTTCGCGCGCCGTACTTCTACAGCTGCCGATCCCCGGGTTTCCCCTCCACATGTAGAGAGTGAACACCACCACGTGTCTAGAGTGACCACCACCACGCGTCCAGAGCGAACACCGCCACGCGTCTAGAGTGACCACTGCCACGTGTCTAGAGTGAACACCGCCACGCGTCTAGAGTGAACACCGCCACACGTCTAGAGTGAACACCACCACGTGTCTAGAGTGAACACCGCCACGCGTCCAGAGCGAACACCGCCACGCGTCTAGAGTGAACACCGCCACGTGTCTAGAGTGAACACCGCCACGTGTCTAGAGTGACCACTGCCACGTGTCTAGAGTGAACACCACCACGTGTCTAGAGTGAACACCGCCAAGCGTCTAGAGTGAACACCGCCACACGTCTAGAGTGAACACCGCCACGTGTCTAGAGTGAACACCGCCACGCGTCCAGAGCGAACACCGCCACGCGTCTAGAGTGAACACCGCCATGCGTCTAGAGTGAACACCGCCACGTGTCTAGAGTGAACACCGCCACGTGTCTAGAGTGAACACCGCCACGTGTCTAGAGTGACCACTGCCACGTGTCTAGAGTGAACACCGCCACGTGTCTAGAGTGAACACCGCCAAGCGTCTAGAGTGAACACCGCCACACGTCTAGAGTGAACACCGCCACGTGTCTAGAGTGAACACCGCCACGCGTCCAGAGCGAACACCGCCACGCGTCTAGAGTGAACACCGCCATGCGTCTAGAGTGAACACCGCCACGTGTCTAGAGTGAACACCGCCACGCGTCTAGAGTGAACACCGCCACACGTCTAGAGTGAACACCGCCACGTGTCTAGAGTGAACACCGCCACGCGTCCAGAGCGAACACCGCCACGCGTCTAGAGTGAACACCGCCATGCGTCCAGAGCGAACACTGCCACGTATCTAGAGTGACCACCGCCACGCGTCTAGAGTGAACACCACCACGCGTCCAGAGCGAACACCGCCACGCGTCTAGAGTGACCACTGCCACGTGTCTAGAGTGAACACCGCCACGCGTCTAGAGTGAACACCGCCACACGTCTAGAGTGAACACCACCACGTGTCTAGAGTGAACACCGCCACGCGTCCAGAGCGAACACCGCCACGCGTCTAGAGTGAACACCGCCACGTGTCTAGAGTGAACACCGCCACGTGTCTAGAGTGACCACTGCCACGTGTCTAGAGTGAACACCGCCACGCGTCTAGAGTGAACACCGCCACACGTCTAGAGTGAACACCGCCACGTGTCTAGAGTGAACACCGCCACGCGTCCAGAGCGAACACCGCCACGCGTCTAGAGTGAACACCGCCATGCGTCTAGAGTGAACACCGCCATGCGTCTAGAGTGAACACCGCCACGCGTCTAGAGTGAACACCGCCACGCGTCTAGAGTGAACACCGCCACGCGTCTAGAGTGAACACCACCACGCGTCCAGAGTGAACATTGCCACGCGTCTAGAGTGAACACCGCCACGCGTCCAGAGTGAACACCACCACGTGTCTAGAGTGAACACCACCATGCTTCCAGAGTGAACACCGCCACGCGTCTAGCGTGAACACCGCCACGCGTCTAGAGTGAACACCACCATGCGTCTAGAGTGAACACCACCACGCGTCCAGAGTGAACACCACCACGCGTCTAGAGTGAACACCACCACGCGTCTAGAGTGAACACCACCACACGTCCAGAGTGAACACCGCCACGTGTCTAGAGTGAACACCGCCACGCGTCTAGAGTGAACACCACCACGTGTCTAGAGTGAACACCACCACGTGTCTAGAGTGAACACCGCCACGCGTCTAGAGTGAACACCGCCACGCGTCTAGAGTGAACACCGCCACGCGTCTAAAGTGAACACCGCCACGCGTCTAGAGTGAACACCGCCACGCTGTTGACGAGCCTCACCTTGTTGCAGAGGTGTGGACTCGAGTCAGACTCGAGTCATGAATTTGATGACTTCAGACTCGACTTGGACTTGCATAACAATGACTTTGTCCCACCTCTGCCTTGTTGTTGTTGTTGGCAGGTCGCTTCTGAAAACAAGAGCGGTACAGCAGCTCAAGCGGGCGTGGCCTGGTAAAAAATGAAAAAAGAAACTGTGTTAGTATAGAATATTTAAACAAAGGTACAAAGTGGCGATCCGGGTCAAGACAAATTAAACTTAAGCGAGAGAATTGAAGCGAACGCCATCAGGCGAGGGCAGGAGGCACTAGGCCCCGCGTTGTAAAGTTCCACCCTGCACATCGCTTCCATGCTCGCTGCTACTCAATTGACATCCCTACGAGAGAGAGAGCAAGGCTCTACCTCGGTAAACAACAACAACCACCACAACAACAACCACCACAACAACCGCGATGAGAATTTCTCACCTCGGATTGCAGTGCGAGCGCGGAGCGGCAACTTCCTGGTCCCTCGTGACGTCACGAGGTGACATGACGTCACTTGCAGGACAAGACACTCTCCTCCCACAACGAGCGGCTCTGCAACTTAAATAAATTATGTTAATGAGCCGCCAGTCACCGGGCGTAGCTTTGCCCAAATAAGGATTGGCACTGGAACAGACATCGGCCGAGCGGAGGTGACGTCACGCTCAAGAGCGCGTGAGTTGGGTGAATACCTTGGTCACATGACGTCACTAACAAGGCACACCTCCCCGTGGCGTTTGACGCCGATGAGGTCACGCTGAGCGGTGACGTCAGAGGGCGGGGTCAGAGTTCAAGTTTGTTGTTGTTGGCAGTGACGTGCTGAGCGCAGCGCTCCGCACCGACCAGCCGAGTTCCATTCCCGCTCGTGGCCAACGCCGCCAGAGACACTTTCTGAGCCGGTCCTGAGCCTCCCCTACGTCTAATGTTACTTGTCAGTGTCTCATTATCCTAGTAGCACAAGTAGCTACTAATGTTACTTGTCAGTGTCTCATTAACCTAGTAACACAAGTAGCTACTAATGTTACTTGTCAGTGTCTCATTATCCTAGTAACACAAGTAGCTACTAATGTTACGTGTCAGTGTCTCATTATCCTAGTAGCACAAGTAGCTACTAATGTTACGTGTCAGTGTCTCATTATCCTAGTAACACAAGTAGCTACTAATGTTACTTGTCAGTGTCTCATTATCCTAGTAACACAAGTAGCTACTAATGTTACGTGTCAGTGTCTCATTAACCTAGTAGCACAAGTAGCTACTAATGTTACGTGTCAGTGTCTCATTATCCTAGTAGCACAAGTAGCTACTAATGTTACTTGTCAGTGTCTCATTAACCTAGTAACACAAGTAGCTACTAATGTTACGTGTCAGTGTCTCATTATCCTAGTAGCACAAGTAGCTACTAATGTTACTTGTCAGTGTCTCATTAACCTAGTAGCACAAGTAGCTACTAATGTTACTTGTCAGTGTCTCATTATCCTAGTAACACAAGTAGCTACTAATGTTACTTGTTAGTGTCTCATTATCCTAGTAACACAAGTAGCTACTAATGTTACTTGTCAGTGTCTCATTAACCTAGTAACACAAGTAGCTACTAATGTTACTTGTTAGTGTCTCATTATCCTAGTAACACAAGTAGCTACTAATGTTACTTGTCAGTGTCTCATTAACCTAGTAACACAAGTAGCTACTAATGTTACTTGTCAGTGTCTCATTATCCTAGTAGCACAAGTAGCTACTAATGTTACTTGTTAGTGTCTCATTATCCTAGTAGCACAAGTAGCTACTAATGTTACTTGTCAGTGTCTCATTAACCTAGTAACACAAGTAGCTACTAATGTTACTTGTCAGTGTCTCATTAACCTAGTAGCACAAGTAGCTACTAATGTTACTTGTCAGTGTCTCATTAACCTAGTAGCACAAGTAGCTACTAATGTTACTTGTCAGTGTCTCATTAACCTAGTAGCACAAGTAGCTACTAATGTTACTTGTCAGTGTCTCATTATCCTAGTAGCACAAGTAGCTACTAATGTTACTTGTCAGTGTCTCATTAACCTAGTAGCACAAGTAGCTACTAATGTTACTTGTCAGTGTCTCATTATCCTAGTAACACAAGTAGCTACTAATGTTACGTGTCAGTGTCTCATTAACCTAGTAACACAAGTAGCTACTAATGTTACTTGTCAGTGTCTCATTATCCTAGTAACACAAGTAGCTACTAATGTTACGTGTCAGTGTCTCATTATCCTAGTAGCACAAGTAGCTACTAATGTTACGTGTCAGTGTCTCATTATCCTAGTAACACAAGTAGCTACTAATGTTACTTGTCAGTGTCTCATTATCCTAGTAACACAAGTAGCTACTAATGTTACGTGTCAGTGTCTCATTAACCTAGTAGCACAAGTAGCTACTAATGTTACGTGTCAGTGTCTCATTATCCTAGTAGCACAAGTAGCTACTAATGTTACTTGTCAGTGTCTCATTAACCTAGTAACACAAGTAGCTACTAATGTTACGTGTCAGTGTCTCATTATCCTAGTAGCACAAGTAGCTACTAATGTTACTTGTCAGTGTCTCATTAACCTAGTAGCACAAGTAGCTACTAATGTTACTTGTCAGTGTCTCATTATCCTAGTAACACAAGTAGCTACTAATGTTACTTGTTAGTGTCTCATTATCCTAGTAACACAAGTAGCTACTAATGTTACTTGTCAGTGTCTCATTAACCTAGTAACACAAGTAGCTACTAATGTTACTTGTTAGTGTCTCATTATCCTAGTAACACAAGTAGCTACTAATGTTACTTGTCAGTGTCTCATTAACCTAGTAACACAAGTAGCTACTAATGTTACTTGTCAGTGTCTCATTATCCTAGTAGCACAAGTAGCTACTAATGTTACTTGTTAGTGTCTCATTATCCTAGTAGCACAAGTAGCTACTAATGTTACTTGTCAGTGTCTCATTAACCTAGTAACACAAGTAGCTACTAATGTTACTTGTCAGTGTCTCATTAACCTAGTAGCACAAGTAGCTACTAATGTTACTTGTCAGTGTCTCATTAACCTAGTAGCACAAGTAGCTACTAATGTTACTTGTCAGTGTCTCATTAACCTAGTAGCACAAGTAGCTACTAATGTTACTTGTCAGTGTCTCATTATCCTAGTAGCACAAGTAGCTACTAATGTTACTTGTCAGTGTCTCATTAACCTAGTAGCACAAGTAGCTACTAATGTTACTTGTCAGTGTCTCATTATCCTAGTAGCACAAGTAGCTACTAATGTTACTTGTCAGTGTCTCATTAACCTAGTAGCACAAGTAGCTACTAATGTTACTTGTCAGTGTCTCATTAACCTAGTAGCACAAGTAGCTACTAATGTTACTTGTCAGTGTCTCATTATCCTAGTAGCACAAGTAGCTACTAATGTTACTTGTCAGTGTCTCATTAACCTAGTAGCACAAGTAGCTACTAATGTTACTTGTCAGTGTCTCATTATCCTAGTAGCACAAGTAGCTACTAATGTTACTTGTCAGTGTCTCATTAACCTAGTAGCACAAGTAGCTACTAATGTTACTTGTCAGTGTCTCATTATCCTAGTAGCACAAGTAGCTACTAATGTTACTTGTCAGTGTCTCATTAACCTAGTAGCACAAGTAGCTACTAATGTTACTTGTCAGTGTCTCATTAACCTAGTAACACAAGTAGCTACTAATGCTACTTGTCAGTGTCTCATTAACCTAGTAGCACAAGTAGCTACTAATGTTACTTGTCAATGTCTCATTATCCTAGTAACACAAGTAGCTACTAATGCTACTTGTCAGTGTCTCATTATCCTAGTAGCACAAGTAGCTACTAATGTTACTTGTCAGTGTCTCATTAACCTAGTAGCACAAGTAGCTACTAATGCTACTTGTCAATGTCTCATTATCCTAGTAGCACAAGTAGCTACTAATGTTACTTGTCAGTGTCTCATTATCCTAGTAACACAAGTAGCTACTAATGTTACTTGTCAGTGTCTCATTAACCTAGTAGCACAAGTAGCTACTAATGTTACTTGTCAGTGTCTCATTAACCTAGTAACACAAGTAGCTACTAATGTTACTTGTCAGTGTCTCATTAACCTAGTAACACAAGTAGCTACTAATGTTACTTGTCAGTGTCTCATTATCCTAGTAACACAAGTAGCTACTAATGTTACTTGTCAGTGTCTCATTAACCTAGTAACACAAGTAGCTACTAATGTTACTTGTCAGTGTCTCATTATCCTAGTAACACAAGTAGCTACTAATGTTACTTGTCAGTGTCATTAACCTAGTAACACAAGTAGGTACTAATGTTACTTGTCAGTGTCTCATTATCCTAGTAACACAAGTAGCTACTAATGTTACTTATCAGTGTCTCATTATCCTAGTAGCACAAGTAGCTACTAATGTTACTTGTCAGTGTCTCATTATCCTAGTAGCACAAGTAGCTACTAATGTTACTTGTCAGTGTCTCATTATCCTAGTAACACAAGTAGCTACTAATGTTACTTGTCAGTGTCTCATTATCCTAGTAGCACAAGTAGCTACTAATGTTACTTGTCAGTGTCTCATTATCCTAGTAACACAAGTAGCTACTAATGTTACTTGTCAGTGTCTCATTATCCTAGTAACACAAGTAGCTACTAATGTTACTTGTCAGTGTCTCATTATCCTAGTAACACAAGTAGCTACTAATGTTACTTGTCAGTGTCTCATTATCCTAGTAACACAAGTAGCTACTAATGTTACTTATCAGTGTCTCATTATCCTAGTAGCACAAGTAGCTACTAATGTTACTTGTCAGTGTCATTAACCTAGTAACACAAGTAGGTACTAATGTTACTTGTCAGTGTCTCATTATCCTAGTAACACAAGTAGCTACTAATGTTACTTGTCAGTGTCTCATTATCCTAGTAACACAAGTAGCTACTAATGTTACTTGTCAGTGTCTCATTATCCTAGTAACACAAGTAGCTACTAATGTTACTTGTCAGTGTCTCATTAACCTAGTAACACAAGTAGCTACTAATGTTACTTGTCAGTGTCTCATTATCCTAGTAACACAAGTAGCTACTAATGTTACTTGTCAGTGTCTCATTATCCTAGTAACACAAGTAGCTACTAATGTTACTTGTCAGTGTCTCATTATCCTAGTAACACAAGTAGCTACTAATGTTACTTGTCAGTGTCTCATTATCCTAGTAACACAAGTAGCTACTAATGCTACTTGTCAGTGTCTCATTATCCTAGTAGCACAAGTAACTACTAATGCTACTTGTCAGTGTCTCATTATCCTAGTAGCACAAGTAGCTACTAATGCTACGTAACAATGTCTCATTACCCTAGTAGCACTCAATTTCGGTTCGGTGATTCTGCACTTGCTCTATTGCTATAGTACTATACTGCCCTTCAGCTTTTACGAACGACCGCGGTGTTTAAGGTTACCGATTCGTCTTATCCATCCGGCTGTATAGCAAATGAAAACATTAAAAAAATTACTTTACTACGCAAGTAAAAAAAACTAAATTTGATTTAAAGCTTTCGTATCTGCAGGGATTCATATTCTCGGTTCTTTCGGTAAAGTCACGTAGAAGGGAAACAATAAAATAATTTAAAAAATTCTAAAACGATAAAATGCTCACGACGTGAGTATTTGCAACACAAGCAATCATCATCAGGTGTGAAAAACACGGCAAGAAAATTTGAACAAAATTTAAAAACAAATTGTCTTTTAATATTTTTTTCTCTCAAATCTGTAACACTGGTCAACAAAAAAAACACTTTTTTTTCTGGCCTGGACTTTTGCAGCTGTTCTAGACGAATTTCAGGGTGCCGATTCCAAATCTGACCTCAGATTTGCTCCATCACATCTAATTTTTATGCTATCGGCATACCCTATTTTCAATTATTTTACCCGAAATTAACTCCGTCACTTATGATTGCAAGTTGTTGCGAGGTAGTGACTGCTTTAGTGTTAAAACATGGTGCTGCATTTTTAGCATAGTGTGTTTATAATATCATTTCATGTAGATATCCACATTTATTTAATATTTTTCTTCCGCAGTTCTTATTGAAAATGCAATCTTTGATATCTCAAAAACCTGATGTGATAGACTGATGCCAAATTTGGAATCGGCACCCCAAAATTACCTTAAAACCGTTGGAATACCTCGTGCCAGAAAAAAGTGTGTTGACCAGAGTAACAGCAAATGCTACAGGACCTGCTCTAGCTTCATCCGGCACTGGACCCAACAGCACCACCCCCCCATCTCTCGTGGACTCGGCGTGACAAATGGTCACAATTCAACACGCGCAAGCACCTCTCCTCGTTGTCTGTGTCATTTGTATCGCGACTGAATTATTAAATTCCCACACGCAGCGATCCCCCCAAACCCTTGCCTCTCTCTCCTCTCTCTCTCTCCTCTCTCTCCTCTCTCTTGTAAAGAAAATCTTGAACTCCCTCCCCAAAAAACCCCCACGGCATTTATACCGCACACGCACGCACGCGCACACAGAGACACACAGACACACAGACAGACACACACAGACATACAGAGACACAAAGACACAGACAGACAGAGACACACACACAGACACAAAGACACAGACACACAGACAGAGACACACAGACAGACACACAGACACACACAGACAGAGACACAGACACACACAGACAGAGACACAGACACACACAGACAGAGACACACAGACACACACAGACACAAAGACAGACACAAATACACAGACACACACAGACACAGACACAGAGACACAGACACACACACAAAGACACAGACACACAGACACACACAGACACAAAGATACAGACATACACAAAGACACAGACACACACAAAGACAGACACAAAGACACAGACACAGAGATGCACACATACAGAGACACAGACACACAGACACAAAGACACACACAGACACAAAGACACAGACACACACAGACACAAAGACACAGACACACAGACAGAGACACACAGACAGACACACAGACACACACAGACAGAGACACAGACACACACATACAGAGACACAGACACACAGACACAAAGACACAGACACGCACAGACACAAAGACACAGACACACATAGACACAAAGACACAGACACACACACACACACAGACACACAAAGCCACAGACACATACAGACACACACAGACAGAGACACACAGACACAAAGACACAGACACACACAGACAGAGACACACAGACACACAGACAGAGACACACACAGACAGAGACACACAGACACAAAGACAGACACACAAAGCCTCAGACACACACAGACACACAAAGACACAGACACAGAGACACAAAGACACACACAGACAGAGACACATAGACAAACAGACAGACAGACACACAGACACACACACAGACACACACAGATACATATACACATGCACACGCGTGCGTGTGATATATTGACACTTATGCATTATATATACACACCACGGATTGCTAGAGGATTTGTTGATGATGATAATGATGATTGTTTTATTTTGGAGGGATATTTAATAAATATTACTTTTGCTTTCGACTCATTGTCTGTGATGGTCTTCCCTCCCTCACACCGCGGGTGTCAATTATTTCCAGGTCCGTGCCCGAAACGTCGCGACCACCACGGCTCAGTCCACCATCGTCCGTCCATGTGTCTGTCTGTCTGTGTCTGTGTGTGTGTCTTTGTGTCTGTCTGTGTGTGTGTCTGTGTGTGTGTCTGTCTGTATTTGTGTGTGTTTGTCTGTGTGTGTGTGTCTGTCTGTGTATCTATGTGTCTGTCTGTCTTTGTGTGTGTTTGTCTGTGTGTGTGTCTTTGTGTGTGTATCTATGTGTGTTTGTCTGTGTGTATCCATGTGTCTGTCTGTCTTTGTGTGTGTCTGTGTGTGTGTATCTATGTGTGTCTGTCTGTGTCTGTCTTTGTCTGTGTGTATCTATGTGTCTGTGTGTCTGTGTGTGTGTGTCTGTCTGTGTGTGTGTCTGTGTGTGTCTGTCTGTGTGTGTATCTATGTGTGTGTGTCTGTGTGTATCCATGTGTCTGTCTGTGTGTCTGTCTTTGTGTGTGTTTCTATGTGTCTGTGTGTGTGTCTGTGTGTATCCATGTGTCTGTCTGTGTGTCTATGTATGTGTGTGTGTATCTATGTGTGTATGTGTGTGTATCTATGTATCTGTGTCTGTCTGTGTGTGTCTGTGTGTCTGTCTGCGTGCGTGTGTCTGTCTGTGTGTGTATGTGTGTGTGTGTATCTGTGTGTATCCATGTGTCTGTCTTTGTGTGTGTTTCTATGTGTCTGTGTGTGTGTCTGTGTGCATTGTCAGGGTCCGGGATCGATCCCGCGACCTCCTGCACACCAGGCGAGGTAGTCAACATCTCATAGCCACCGTGATGATGATGATGAGAGAGACACAAGCTCCAAATATACAGCAGCAGCAGCAGGCGTCAGGGTCGGGATCGAACCCACGACCTCCTGTGTACCAGGCGAGGTCGTCAACATCTCATAGCCACCGTGATGATGATGATGAGAGAGAGAGACGCAGACTTCAAATATACAGCAGCAGCAGGCGTCAGGTTCCGGGATCGAACCCACGACCTCCTGCGGACCAGGCGAGGTAGTTAACATCTCATAGCCACCGTGATGATGATAATAGAGACGCAGACTCCAAATAAACAGCAGACATCGTCAGGGTCGGGACCGAACCCACGACCTCCTGTGTACCAGGCGAGGTCGTCAACATCTCATAGCCACCCGCAATGCCCACCCAGCGTGGGTTGGAAACATTTGCATTTCTAAGACGCGATTGAAATGTCACTGGTAACACGCTGTGGTGCTTTTGATTGAGCCCCCCACCACCCCCCCCCACACTGAGAGGGACTTTCAAATGAGCGGTGTGTGTCGTATAAACATCGCCAGCACTGGGGGAGAGACAAAGGCGGCCGGGCGTGGTGCTGGCCACCCACCCCCTCTGTGTGTGTAGCCACAGTGCCGGTAGCCTTCATAGGTAGCGCTGCTACTCGCTAACAGCACTTGTCCCTAGAGCCTGCTAGAGGCTACACGGGGGAGCTTTGTCTGCGTCTACCTTAATCGGCGCTGCTAATCGCTACTGACAGCACTTGCCCCTTCAGCTGCTAGAGGCTACACGGGGGACCTTTGTCTGTGTCTACCAGTACCGGAAGATATCTTCCGCCACCGGAACATTATCTACCTCTTCCGGAAGACATCTTCCGCCACCGGTAGATTATCTACCAGTACTGGAAGACATCTTCCGCCACCGGAAGATGATTTACCTCTTCCGGAAGACATCTTCCGCCACCGGTAGATCATCTACCTCTTCCGGAAGACATCTTCCGCCACCGGAAGATCATTTACCTCTTCCGGAAGACATCTACCGCCACCGGTAGATCATCTACCAGTTCCGGAAGAGATCTTCCGCCACCGGAAGATTATCTACCAGTACCGGAAGACATCTACCGCCACCGGAAGACATCTACCGCCACCGGTAGACGACTTCCACGCGTCGAAGAAAACAAGTCGCATCGGTGTCTACTTCCGGTGACGTCACGTCCGTGCGTCCCTCCCATTGGTCGATTTAACCTCGGAGTGGGTGGGGTCAGGGGGGTTCAGGGTGGGGCGAAGGGGCGGGGTCTCGCGTACTCGCCCTTGCGATTGGTCAATTTGAACCGGGAAGACGCTCGCTGATTGGTTGCCGAGATTTTACTGGTAGGAAATGAAGTGAACCAGCCCACAATAGATTATATCGTCCATCCGTCCGTCCGTGTAGCAACATCGCTCCCTACTGCAAACACTTGGCAGGACCCTACAAAAACCTTTAGACTCAGTGACGCTTTCCTGGCTAAACAAGTGTAACATTCCCTTATTAATTCCTTGAGATAGCTTTTAATTAAAACATTTAAATTAAACATTAACTCACAGCGGCCTAAAGCCTACACAGCGGCCTAAAGCCTACAGCTAGGCCTAAAGCCTACAACTAGGCCTCAAACTCTCCCTTCGTATCGTACCCCCGCGTGTGTGAAAGGGAGTTAATGTTTAACAATGTTACATTCCCTGATGTTTTTAATAATTAAAACATTTAAATTAAAAATCAACTCACAGCGGCCTAAAGCCTACAGCTAGGCCTAAAGTCTAGAATTTGGCCTCAATCTCTCCCTTCGTATCGTCCGATTAGGTGTAGCAACATCGCCCCCTACTGCAAACACTTGGCAGGACCCTACAAAAACCTTTAGACTCAGTGAGGCTTTCCTGGCTAAACAAGTGTAATAATACATTATGTTTATATTCTTTGGTTATTCGTTCCTACCAGCCCACCCCGCAGGGACCTGTTAAAAAGGTGTCCGTTTTGTTGCCCGACGCAGCCTTCGCCTGCCGGAGGAGCTCGCCGATGGGAATGTGTCCGGATTCATATTCTTAGGTTTTTTCGGTAAAGTCACCAGGTAGGTAAAACATCAAAATTAATGAAAATAAAATGAAACAAAAATCACGACGTTTCGGAGGCAACACAAGTCTCCGTCATCAGGTGGGACCGTCACAGCCGAATTAGCTACATCAGTGAGTAAGCAAGCAACTTGCTTATAAGGGATTACATCTTGAGTCATTGCCTCACTTGATGCAGCTAATTCGGCTGTGACGGTCCCACCTGCTGACGGAGACTCGTGTTGCCTCCGAAACGTCGTGATTTTTATTTCATTTTAGTTTCATTAATTTTGATGTTTTACCTACACGGTGACTTTACCGAAAAAACCTAAGAATATGAATCCTTGCAGTCACGAAAGCTTCAAATCTAGAATTAATGTGTCCGGATCTTTCTCTCGCGCTCTCCCTCCGTGTCTCTCACCTGCGGCTCGCCGGGTGCGACGGTGACGCAGGGGACGCAGCCATCCCGCAGCCCCGCGGCGCCATTGGGGCGGCAGCGCGCGGCCACGCGGACGGGGATCGCCGCGTCCTCCTCGTTTGACATCGCCGCTCTTCCTTTGTCGTTCACCCCGTTCCCGCTGCTGATGCTGCTGTTGCTGATGCTGCTGTTGCTGATGCTGTTGTTGCTGATGCTGATGCTGCTGCTGCTGATGCTGTTGCTGCTGTTGCTGCTGCTGTTGCTGATGCTGTTGTTGCTGATGATGCTGCTGCTGCTGTTGCTGCTGCTGTTGCTGATGCTGTTGCTGTTGCTGATGCTGCTGCTGATGTTGCTGATGCTGTTGCTGATGCTGCTGCTGTTGCTGCTGCTGTTGTTGCTGATGCTGCTGCTGTTGTTGCTGTTACTGAAAAAACGAACTGTGACAATGTTGTTAATATTGTTAATTTTCGATTTAAAGCTTTCGTGACTGCAGGGATTCATCTTCTTGGTTCTTTCGGTAAAGTCACGTAGAAGGGAAGTAATAAAATAATAAAAATAAAACACAATAAAATAATTCTCACGACGTTTCTTCACCTGAAGACGGCTGCTTGCGTTGTAGCCGAAACGTCGTGAGAATTATTTCATTTTATTATGTTTTATTATTTTATTACTTCCCTTCTACGTGACTTTACCGAAAGAACCAAGAAGATTGTTAATTTTATGAACTTTTAAAACATTAGAGACACACGCGCAACGCTGTGAGGTGCTTTGTATAGACGCGATTATTTATTTACTTTACAAACCGCCGCCAAAAATAAGCCCCAGCCACTTCCGCGTTTTATTTTAATTATTGTATTACTTCCCTTCTTCGTGCTGACTTTACCGAAAGAATCAAGAAGATGAATACCTGCAGTCACGAAAGCTT